>NW_028133020.1:0-234151 GCF_964374135.1 Grampus griseus
CCATAGGAGCGAAGAAGCATGCGTTAAAGGAGGGCTTCAACAGTGCTAGGGCTTTATTTCACGAGACACCGTGCACTCACGTTCGTTGTAACAACTGTCAAAGGGCACTGGATGCCTTCCAACTCCTCTCTTGCGTTTGAGCCACAGGAAGTAAATGCATTCGTTTGATTAAGCTCCGTGAACGTGCAACGACGATGGCGAAGCGCTGCCCTGTTCGCTCGAAAGCTCTCGTTTGTACGGCCTTCACACGGCCTCAAGGTACGCCGTTCTAAACAACCTTACACTCCACGCTGGTGTGCCCCCAATTGGGAATGTGGGCTCTTCTGTGAGACACCAATGTGCGTCCCAAAGGAAACCGGGGGGGGGGGGGGCTCCCCCAGGACGCCTGCTTACGGCAGTCGGTTGCCAGATGTTTACTTCCAGCCGGAGAAAGAGAAAAAGGACAGCTTTCCCGGGGACAATTCTGGACCCTTGGGAACATCCAGAATCACCAAAGCCTAAACTTGGCACGGCCTGGGGAACGCTCTTCCGCACGTCCAGCAATCCCCACGTCAAAACCTTTCTCGGCAGAGGCAGGCACTCTCTCCCTTGTACTAGATAGCTCGGCAGAACCTTCCGAGAAACATGCTGCGTCATTCAGCTTGAACGTGGGACGCGGATGGGAGAGTACGCTTTCTCCCCGTTTGGAGGCGCCGTGCGCTTGGCTTCAAAGCTGCCCGAACAGCACTAGCGGCCCGACGTCTCTGCACGGCAGGATTGTCGTTGTGGGCCGAGGCTGCGTGTTCTCTCAAAGCGGAAAACCGTGCTGGCAATACCTTGCTAGAAACTCCTCCCACGGCACTACATGTTCAGCTCCGGCCAAACGAAAGGTGACCTCAGGCCTCAAGGTAAGTTCCAGCGTTTCACGTCGGGGGAGTTGGGTGTGCAGTGGTTTCCATGAGGCCAGACTCCACCACGGAGTGCCTTAACTCTGCGACGCTCCTGGGGGCACACAGGATAGGAGCTCGTTCGCCAATTTCGCAGGATGACTTCTCTCCGTGCCGGAACGGCGGCTCCTGGCTTCTAGAGGAACCTTAGCCTAAACAGGCCCCTGGAGGAAGCTCTTCACATTCAGAGCAAGGGCAACGTACTGCTCTCTGGCTTGCCTGGCTTGAGTGCCCCAGTCGTCAAAGAGCCTCGCGAAAGCAGTGCTGCGCAGACTCCCTTTGCCAGTCGAACGGCCTCCTTGACTGAAAGAGAACTGCAGTGCCAAAAGGCACCGTGCTGACGACTGGCTCCAGGAAGAGACTCGGGACAGCACTCTCATAGAAGCGAAAGCTAGGCTGTGCGCCCAGCCTGAGGAGCAGTACGTACGTTTGCCACACTTCTTTACAGAGCTAGGCGTGAGCCAGAGAGCCTCGGTCACTGAGGCCTACCTAAGGGACTGCCACACTTACCCAGTAGCTCCCACGCAGAGGTCCCTGTGCCCAAACGGGCCTCCACGGAAGGGCCCTGTTCCTCCCGTTGTGTTTCCTTGAGGTAATCAGAAACCGCTGAGGATCCCTATAGGAGCTCCGGTTTGAAGCTGGGCGACCCTGGCTAAACCTTATTCCCCTCCGTGGTAAACGAGACAGTGGCGGGTCCTAAGCTGCCTGAAGTACACTGCTCGCGCCCACCTTCTCTTTGCTGCCGGAAGGCCTCCCACAAGAAGTCTGAGTTTACTCGTGACAGCAGAAGTCTGAGTTTACGCGTGTGAGGCCTGCTGCTCTCAGTTCCTTGCTGGGAGCTTCAGCAGGAGCGCTCGGGAGCTCGCCGGCACAAGAACTGTGAGTGCCCTCGCCCCACCCCGGCCTCAAGCAAAAGTCCAGATTTCCCCCGTCAGAGTGCCATAGGAGCGAAGAAGCATGCGTTAAAGGAGGGCTTCAACAGTGCTAGGGCTTTATTTCACGAGACACCGTGCACTCACGTTCGTTGTAACAACTGTCAAAGGGCACTGGATGCCTTCCAACTCCTCTCTTGCGTTTGAGCCACAGGAAGTAAATGCATTCGTTTGATTAAGCTCCGTGAACGTGCAACGACGATGGCGAAGCGCTGCCCTGTTCGCTCGAAAGCTCTCGTTTGTACGGCCTTCACACGGCCTCAAGGTACGCCGTTCTAAACAACCTTACACTCCACGCTGGTGTGCCCCCAATTGGGAATGTGGGCTCTTCTGTGAGACACCAATGTGCGTCCCAAAGGAAACCGGGGGGGGGGGGGGCTCCCCCAGGACGCCTGCTTACGGCAGTCGGTTGCCAGATGTTTACTTCCAGCCGGAGAAAGAGAAAAAGGACAGCTTTCCCGGGGACAATTCTGGACCCTTGGGAACATCCAGAATCACCAAAGCCTAAACTTGGCACGGCCTGGGGAACGCTCTTCCGCACGTCCAGCAATCCCCACGTCAAAACCTTTCTCGGCAGAGGCAGGCACTCTCTCCCTTGTACTAGATAGCTCGGCAGAACCTTCCGAGAAACATGCTGCGTCATTCAGCTTGAACGTGGGACGCGGATGGGAGAGTACGCTTTCTCCCCGTTTGGAGGCGCCGTGCGCTTGGCTTCAAAGCTGCCCGAACAGCACTAGCGGCCCGACGTCTCTGCACGGCAGGATTGTCGTTGTGGGCCGAGGCTGCGTGTTCTCTCAAAGCGGAAAACCGTGCTGGCAATACCTTGCTAGAAACTCCTCCCACGGCACTACATGTTCAGCTCCGGCCAAACGAAAGGTGACCTCAGGCCTCAAGGTAAGTTCCAGCGTTTCACGTCGGGGGAGTTGGGTGTGCAGTGGTTTCCATGAGGCCAGACTCCACCACGGAGTGCCTTAACTCTGCGACGCTCCTGGGGGCACACAGGATAGGAGCTCGTTCGCCAATTTCGCAGGATGACTTCTCTCCGTGCCGGAACGGCGGCTCCTGGCTTCTAGAGGAACCTTAGCCTAAACAGGCCCCTGGAGGAAGCTCTTCACATTCAGAGCAAGGGCAACGTACTGCTCTCTGGCTTGCCTGGCTTGAGTGCCCCAGTCGTCAAAGAGCCTCGCGAAAGCAGTGCTGCGCAGACTCCCTTTGCCAGTCGAACGGCCTCCTTGACTGAAAGAGAACTGCAGTGCCAAAAGGCACCGTGCTGACGACTGGCTCCAGGAAGAGACTCGGGACAGCACTCTCATAGAAGCGAAAGCTAGGCTGTGCGCCCAGCCTGAGGAGCAGTACGTACGTTTGCCACACTTCTTTACAGAGCTAGGCGTGAGCCAGAGAGCCTCGGTCACTGAGGCCTACCTAAGGGACTGCCACACTTACCCAGTAGCTCCCACGCAGAGGTCCCTGTGCCCAAACGGGCCTCCACGGAAGGGCCCTGTTCCTCCCGTTGTGTTTCCTTGAGGTAATCAGAAACCGCTGAGGATCCCTATAGGAGCTCCGGTTTGAAGCTGGGCGACCCTGGCTAAACCTTATTCCCCTCCGTGGTAAACGAGACAGTGGCGGGTCCTAAGCTGCCTGAAGTACACTGCTCGCGCCCACCTTCTCTTTGCTGCCGGAAGGCCTCCCACAAGAAGTCTGAGTTTACTCGTGACAGCAGAAGTCTGAGTTTACGCGTGTGAGGCCTGCTGCTCTCAGTTCCTTGCTGGGAGCTTCAGCAGGAGCGCTCGGGAGCTCGCCGGCACAAGAACTGTGAGTGCCCTCGCCCCACCCCGGCCTCAAGCAAAAGTCCAGATTTCCCCCGTCAGAGTGCCATAGGAGCGAAGAAGCATGCGTTAAAGGAGGGCTTCAACAGTGCTAGGGCTTTATTTCACGAGACACCGTGCACTCACGTTCGTTGTAACAACTGTCAAAGGGCACTGGATGCCTTCCAACTCCTCTCTTGCGTTTGAGCCACAGGAAGTAAATGCATTCGTTTGATTAAGCTCCGTGAACGTGCAACGACGATGGCGAAGCGCTGCCCTGTTCGCTCGAAAGCTCTCGTTTGTACGGCCTTCACACGGCCTCAAGGTACGCCGTTCTAAACAACCTTACACTCCACGCTGGTGTGCCCCCAATTGGGAATGTGGGCTCTTCTGTGAGACACCAATGTGCGTCCCAAAGGAAACCGGGGGGGGGGGGGGCTCCCCCAGGACGCCTGCTTACGGCAGTCGGTTGCCAGATGTTTACTTCCAGCCGGAGAAAGAGAAAAAGGACAGCTTTCCCGGGGACAATTCTGGACCCTTGGGAACATCCAGAATCACCAAAGCCTAAACTTGGCACGGCCTGGGGAACGCTCTTCCGCACGTCCAGCAATCCCCACGTCAAAACCTTTCTCGGCAGAGGCAGGCACTCTCTCCCTTGTACTAGATAGCTCGGCAGAACCTTCCGAGAAACATGCTGCGTCATTCAGCTTGAACGTGGGACGCGGATGGGAGAGTACGCTTTCTCCCCGTTTGGAGGCGCCGTGCGCTTGGCTTCAAAGCTGCCCGAACAGCACTAGCGGCCCGACGTCTCTGCACGGCAGGATTGTCGTTGTGGGCCGAGGCTGCGTGTTCTCTCAAAGCGGAAAACCGTGCTGGCAATACCTTGCTAGAAACTCCTCCCACGGCACTACATGTTCAGCTCCGGCCAAACGAAAGGTGACCTCAGGCCTCAAGGTAAGTTCCAGCGTTTCACGTCGGGGGAGTTGGGTGTGCAGTGGTTTCCATGAGGCCAGACTCCACCACGGAGTGCCTTAACTCTGCGACGCTCCTGGGGGCACACAGGATAGGAGCTCGTTCGCCAATTTCGCAGGATGACTTCTCTCCGTGCCGGAACGGCGGCTCCTGGCTTCTAGAGGAACCTTAGCCTAAACAGGCCCCTGGAGGAAGCTCTTCACATTCAGAGCAAGGGCAACGTACTGCTCTCTGGCTTGCCTGGCTTGAGTGCCCCAGTCGTCAAAGAGCCTCGCGAAAGCAGTGCTGCGCAGACTCCCTTTGCCAGTCGAACGGCCTCCTTGACTGAAAGAGAACTGCAGTGCCAAAAGGCACCGTGCTGACGACTGGCTCCAGGAAGAGACTCGGGACAGCACTCTCATAGAAGCGAAAGCTAGGCTGTGCGCCCAGCCTGAGGAGCAGTACGTACGTTTGCCACACTTCTTTACAGAGCTAGGCGTGAGCCAGAGAGCCTCGGTCACTGAGGCCTACCTAAGGGACTGCCACACTTACCCAGTAGCTCCCACGCAGAGGTCCCTGTGCCCAAACGGGCCTCCACGGAAGGGCCCTGTTCCTCCCGTTGTGTTTCCTTGAGGTAATCAGAAACCGCTGAGGATCCCTATAGGAGCTCCGGTTTGAAGCTGGGCGACCCTGGCTAAACCTTATTCCCCTCCGTGGTAAACGAGACAGTGGCGGGTCCTAAGCTGCCTGAAGTACACTGCTCGCGCCCACCTTCTCTTTGCTGCCGGAAGGCCTCCCACAAGAAGTCTGAGTTTACTCGTGACAGCAGAAGTCTGAGTTTACGCGTGTGAGGCCTGCTGCTCTCAGTTCCTTGCTGGGAGCTTCAGCAGGAGCGCTCGGGAGCTCGCCGGCACAAGAACTGTGAGTGCCCTCGCCCCACCCCGGCCTCAAGCAAAAGTCCAGATTTCCCCCGTCAGAGTGCCATAGGAGCGAAGAAGCATGCGTTAAAGGAGGGCTTCAACAGTGCTAGGGCTTTATTTCACGAGACACCGTGCACTCACGTTCGTTGTAACAACTGTCAAAGGGCACTGGATGCCTTCCAACTCCTCTCTTGCGTTTGAGCCACAGGAAGTAAATGCATTCGTTTGATTAAGCTCCGTGAACGTGCAACGACGATGGCGAAGCGCTGCCCTGTTCGCTCGAAAGCTCTCGTTTGTACGGCCTTCACACGGCCTCAAGGTACGCCGTTCTAAACAACCTTACACTCCACGCTGGTGTGCCCCCAATTGGGAATGTGGGCTCTTCTGTGAGACACCAATGTGCGTCCCAAAGGAAACCGGGGGGGGGGGGGGCTCCCCCAGGACGCCTGCTTACGGCAGTCGGTTGCCAGATGTTTACTTCCAGCCGGAGAAAGAGAAAAAGGACAGCTTTCCCGGGGACAATTCTGGACCCTTGGGAACATCCAGAATCACCAAAGCCTAAACTTGGCACGGCCTGGGGAACGCTCTTCCGCACGTCCAGCAATCCCCACGTCAAAACCTTTCTCGGCAGAGGCAGGCACTCTCTCCCTTGTACTAGATAGCTCGGCAGAACCTTCCGAGAAACATGCTGCGTCATTCAGCTTGAACGTGGGACGCGGATGGGAGAGTACGCTTTCTCCCCGTTTGGAGGCGCCGTGCGCTTGGCTTCAAAGCTGCCCGAACAGCACTAGCGGCCCGACGTCTCTGCACGGCAGGATTGTCGTTGTGGGCCGAGGCTGCGTGTTCTCTCAAAGCGGAAAACCGTGCTGGCAATACCTTGCTAGAAACTCCTCCCACGGCACTACATGTTCAGCTCCGGCCAAACGAAAGGTGACCTCAGGCCTCAAGGTAAGTTCCAGCGTTTCACGTCGGGGGAGTTGGGTGTGCAGTGGTTTCCATGAGGCCAGACTCCACCACGGAGTGCCTTAACTCTGCGACGCTCCTGGGGGCACACAGGATAGGAGCTCGTTCGCCAATTTCGCAGGATGACTTCTCTCCGTGCCGGAACGGCGGCTCCTGGCTTCTAGAGGAACCTTAGCCTAAACAGGCCCCTGGAGGAAGCTCTTCACATTCAGAGCAAGGGCAACGTACTGCTCTCTGGCTTGCCTGGCTTGAGTGCCCCAGTCGTCAAAGAGCCTCGCGAAAGCAGTGCTGCGCAGACTCCCTTTGCCAGTCGAACGGCCTCCTTGACTGAAAGAGAACTGCAGTGCCAAAAGGCACCGTGCTGACGACTGGCTCCAGGAAGAGACTCGGGACAGCACTCTCATAGAAGCGAAAGCTAGGCTGTGCGCCCAGCCTGAGGAGCAGTACGTACGTTTGCCACACTTCTTTACAGAGCTAGGCGTGAGCCAGAGAGCCTCGGTCACTGAGGCCTACCTAAGGGACTGCCACACTTACCCAGTAGCTCCCACGCAGAGGTCCCTGTGCCCAAACGGGCCTCCACGGAAGGGCCCTGTTCCTCCCGTTGTGTTTCCTTGAGGTAATCAGAAACCGCTGAGGATCCCTATAGGAGCTCCGGTTTGAAGCTGGGCGACCCTGGCTAAACCTTATTCCCCTCCGTGGTAAACGAGACAGTGGCGGGTCCTAAGCTGCCTGAAGTACACTGCTCGCGCCCACCTTCTCTTTGCTGCCGGAAGGCCTCCCACAAGAAGTCTGAGTTTACTCGTGACAGCAGAAGTCTGAGTTTACGCGTGTGAGGCCTGCTGCTCTCAGTTCCTTGCTGGGAGCTTCAGCAGGAGCGCTCGGGAGCTCGCCGGCACAAGAACTGTGAGTGCCCTCGCCCCACCCCGGCCTCAAGCAAAAGTCCAGATTTCCCCCGTCAGAGTGCCATAGGAGCGAAGAAGCATGCGTTAAAGGAGGGCTTCAACAGTGCTAGGGCTTTATTTCACGAGACACCGTGCACTCACGTTCGTTGTAACAACTGTCAAAGGGCACTGGATGCCTTCCAACTCCTCTCTTGCGTTTGAGCCACAGGAAGTAAATGCATTCGTTTGATTAAGCTCCGTGAACGTGCAACGACGATGGCGAAGCGCTGCCCTGTTCGCTCGAAAGCTCTCGTTTGTACGGCCTTCACACGGCCTCAAGGTACGCCGTTCTAAACAACCTTACACTCCACGCTGGTGTGCCCCCAATTGGGAATGTGGGCTCTTCTGTGAGACACCAATGTGCGTCCCAAAGGAAACCGGGGGGGGGGGGGGCTCCCCCAGGACGCCTGCTTACGGCAGTCGGTTGCCAGATGTTTACTTCCAGCCGGAGAAAGAGAAAAAGGACAGCTTTCCCGGGGACAATTCTGGACCCTTGGGAACATCCAGAATCACCAAAGCCTAAACTTGGCACGGCCTGGGGAACGCTCTTCCGCACGTCCAGCAATCCCCACGTCAAAACCTTTCTCGGCAGAGGCAGGCACTCTCTCCCTTGTACTAGATAGCTCGGCAGAACCTTCCGAGAAACATGCTGCGTCATTCAGCTTGAACGTGGGACGCGGATGGGAGAGTACGCTTTCTCCCCGTTTGGAGGCGCCGTGCGCTTGGCTTCAAAGCTGCCCGAACAGCACTAGCGGCCCGACGTCTCTGCACGGCAGGATTGTCGTTGTGGGCCGAGGCTGCGTGTTCTCTCAAAGCGGAAAACCGTGCTGGCAATACCTTGCTAGAAACTCCTCCCACGGCACTACATGTTCAGCTCCGGCCAAACGAAAGGTGACCTCAGGCCTCAAGGTAAGTTCCAGCGTTTCACGTCGGGGGAGTTGGGTGTGCAGTGGTTTCCATGAGGCCAGACTCCACCACGGAGTGCCTTAACTCTGCGACGCTCCTGGGGGCACACAGGATAGGAGCTCGTTCGCCAATTTCGCAGGATGACTTCTCTCCGTGCCGGAACGGCGGCTCCTGGCTTCTAGAGGAACCTTAGCCTAAACAGGCCCCTGGAGGAAGCTCTTCACATTCAGAGCAAGGGCAACGTACTGCTCTCTGGCTTGCCTGGCTTGAGTGCCCCAGTCGTCAAAGAGCCTCGCGAAAGCAGTGCTGCGCAGACTCCCTTTGCCAGTCGAACGGCCTCCTTGACTGAAAGAGAACTGCAGTGCCAAAAGGCACCGTGCTGACGACTGGCTCCAGGAAGAGACTCGGGACAGCACTCTCATAGAAGCGAAAGCTAGGCTGTGCGCCCAGCCTGAGGAGCAGTACGTACGTTTGCCACACTTCTTTACAGAGCTAGGCGTGAGCCAGAGAGCCTCGGTCACTGAGGCCTACCTAAGGGACTGCCACACTTACCCAGTAGCTCCCACGCAGAGGTCCCTGTGCCCAAACGGGCCTCCACGGAAGGGCCCTGTTCCTCCCGTTGTGTTTCCTTGAGGTAATCAGAAACCGCTGAGGATCCCTATAGGAGCTCCGGTTTGAAGCTGGGCGACCCTGGCTAAACCTTATTCCCCTCCGTGGTAAACGAGACAGTGGCGGGTCCTAAGCTGCCTGAAGTACACTGCTCGCGCCCACCTTCTCTTTGCTGCCGGAAGGCCTCCCACAAGAAGTCTGAGTTTACTCGTGACAGCAGAAGTCTGAGTTTACGCGTGTGAGGCCTGCTGCTCTCAGTTCCTTGCTGGGAGCTTCAGCAGGAGCGCTCGGGAGCTCGCCGGCACAAGAACTGTGAGTGCCCTCGCCCCACCCCGGCCTCAAGCAAAAGTCCAGATTTCCCCCGTCAGAGTGCCATAGGAGCGAAGAAGCATGCGTTAAAGGAGGGCTTCAACAGTGCTAGGGCTTTATTTCACGAGACACCGTGCACTCACGTTCGTTGTAACAACTGTCAAAGGGCACTGGATGCCTTCCAACTCCTCTCTTGCGTTTGAGCCACAGGAAGTAAATGCATTCGTTTGATTAAGCTCCGTGAACGTGCAACGACGATGGCGAAGCGCTGCCCTGTTCGCTCGAAAGCTCTCGTTTGTACGGCCTTCACACGGCCTCAAGGTACGCCGTTCTAAACAACCTTACACTCCACGCTGGTGTGCCCCCAATTGGGAATGTGGGCTCTTCTGTGAGACACCAATGTGCGTCCCAAAGGAAACCGGGGGGGGGGGGGGCTCCCCCAGGACGCCTGCTTAC
The DNA here is from genome assembly GCF_964374135.1 of Grampus griseus. Lineage (NCBI taxonomy): Eukaryota > Metazoa > Chordata > Mammalia > Artiodactyla > Delphinidae > Grampus > Grampus griseus. The sequence goes on from NW_028133020.1 coordinate 9,719, forward strand.
GGCAGTCGGTTGCCAGATGTTTACTTCCAGCCGGAGAAAGAGAAAAAGGACAGCTTTCCCGGGGACAATTCTGGACCCTTGGGAACATCCAGAATCACCAAAGCCTAAACTTGGCACGGCCTGGGGAACGCTCTTCCGCACGTCCAGCAATCCCCACGTCAAAACCTTTCTCGGCAGAGGCAGGCACTCTCTCCCTTGTACTAGATAGCTCGGCAGAACCTTCCGAGAAACATGCTGCGTCATTCAGCTTGAACGTGGGACGCGGATGGGAGAGTACGCTTTCTCCCCGTTTGGAGGCGCCGTGCGCTTGGCTTCAAAGCTGCCCGAACAGCACTAGCGGCCCGACGTCTCTGCACGGCAGGATTGTCGTTGTGGGCCGAGGCTGCGTGTTCTCTCAAAGCGGAAAACCGTGCTGGCAATACCTTGCTAGAAACTCCTCCCACGGCACTACATGTTCAGCTCCGGCCAAACGAAAGGTGACCTCAGGCCTCAAGGTAAGTTCCAGCGTTTCACGTCGGGGGAGTTGGGTGTGCAGTGGTTTCCATGAGGCCAGACTCCACCACGGAGTGCCTTAACTCTGCGACGCTCCTGGGGGCACACAGGATAGGAGCTCGTTCGCCAATTTCGCAGGATGACTTCTCTCCGTGCCGGAACGGCGGCTCCTGGCTTCTAGAGGAACCTTAGCCTAAACAGGCCCCTGGAGGAAGCTCTTCACATTCAGAGCAAGGGCAACGTACTGCTCTCTGGCTTGCCTGGCTTGAGTGCCCCAGTCGTCAAAGAGCCTCGCGAAAGCAGTGCTGCGCAGACTCCCTTTGCCAGTCGAACGGCCTCCTTGACTGAAAGAGAACTGCAGTGCCAAAAGGCACCGTGCTGACGACTGGCTCCAGGAAGAGACTCGGGACAGCACTCTCATAGAAGCGAAAGCTAGGCTGTGCGCCCAGCCTGAGGAGCAGTACGTACGTTTGCCACACTTCTTTACAGAGCTAGGCGTGAGCCAGAGAGCCTCGGTCACTGAGGCCTACCTAAGGGACTGCCACACTTACCCAGTAGCTCCCACGCAGAGGTCCCTGTGCCCAAACGGGCCTCCACGGAAGGGCCCTGTTCCTCCCGTTGTGTTTCCTTGAGGTAATCAGAAACCGCTGAGGATCCCTATAGGAGCTCCGGTTTGAAGCTGGGCGACCCTGGCTAAACCTTATTCCCCTCCGTGGTAAACGAGACAGTGGCGGGTCCTAAGCTGCCTGAAGTACACTGCTCGCGCCCACCTTCTCTTTGCTGCCGGAAGGCCTCCCACAAGAAGTCTGAGTTTACTCGTGACAGCAGAAGTCTGAGTTTACGCGTGTGAGGCCTGCTGCTCTCAGTTCCTTGCTGGGAGCTTCAGCAGGAGCGCTCGGGAGCTCGCCGGCACAAGAACTGTGAGTGCCCTCGCCCCACCCCGGCCTCAAGCAAAAGTCCAGATTTCCCCCGTCAGAGTGCCATAGGAGCGAAGAAGCATGCGTTAAAGGAGGGCTTCAACAGTGCTAGGGCTTTATTTCACGAGACACCGTGCACTCACGTTCGTTGTAACAACTGTCAAAGGGCACTGGATGCCTTCCAACTCCTCTCTTGCGTTTGAGCCACAGGAAGTAAATGCATTCGTTTGATTAAGCTCCGTGAACGTGCAACGACGATGGCGAAGCGCTGCCCTGTTCGCTCGAAAGCTCTCGTTTGTACGGCCTTCACACGGCCTCAAGGTACGCCGTTCTAAACAACCTTACACTCCACGCTGGTGTGCCCCCAATTGGGAATGTGGGCTCTTCTGTGAGACACCAATGTGCGTCCCAAAGGAAACCGGGGGGGGGGGGGGCTCCCCCAGGACGCCTGCTTACGGCAGTCGGTTGCCAGATGTTTACTTCCAGCCGGAGAAAGAGAAAAAGGACAGCTTTCCCGGGGACAATTCTGGACCCTTGGGAACATCCAGAATCACCAAAGCCTAAACTTGGCACGGCCTGGGGAACGCTCTTCCGCACGTCCAGCAATCCCCACGTCAAAACCTTTCTCGGCAGAGGCAGGCACTCTCTCCCTTGTACTAGATAGCTCGGCAGAACCTTCCGAGAAACATGCTGCGTCATTCAGCTTGAACGTGGGACGCGGATGGGAGAGTACGCTTTCTCCCCGTTTGGAGGCGCCGTGCGCTTGGCTTCAAAGCTGCCCGAACAGCACTAGCGGCCCGACGTCTCTGCACGGCAGGATTGTCGTTGTGGGCCGAGGCTGCGTGTTCTCTCAAAGCGGAAAACCGTGCTGGCAATACCTTGCTAGAAACTCCTCCCACGGCACTACATGTTCAGCTCCGGCCAAACGAAAGGTGACCTCAGGCCTCAAGGTAAGTTCCAGCGTTTCACGTCGGGGGAGTTGGGTGTGCAGTGGTTTCCATGAGGCCAGACTCCACCACGGAGTGCCTTAACTCTGCGACGCTCCTGGGGGCACACAGGATAGGAGCTCGTTCGCCAATTTCGCAGGATGACTTCTCTCCGTGCCGGAACGGCGGCTCCTGGCTTCTAGAGGAACCTTAGCCTAAACAGGCCCCTGGAGGAAGCTCTTCACATTCAGAGCAAGGGCAACGTACTGCTCTCTGGCTTGCCTGGCTTGAGTGCCCCAGTCGTCAAAGAGCCTCGCGAAAGCAGTGCTGCGCAGACTCCCTTTGCCAGTCGAACGGCCTCCTTGACTGAAAGAGAACTGCAGTGCCAAAAGGCACCGTGCTGACGACTGGCTCCAGGAAGAGACTCGGGACAGCACTCTCATAGAAGCGAAAGCTAGGCTGTGCGCCCAGCCTGAGGAGCAGTACGTACGTTTGCCACACTTCTTTACAGAGCTAGGCGTGAGCCAGAGAGCCTCGGTCACTGAGGCCTACCTAAGGGACTGCCACACTTACCCAGTAGCTCCCACGCAGAGGTCCCTGTGCCCAAACGGGCCTCCACGGAAGGGCCCTGTTCCTCCCGTTGTGTTTCCTTGAGGTAATCAGAAACCGCTGAGGATCCCTATAGGAGCTCCGGTTTGAAGCTGGGCGACCCTGGCTAAACCTTATTCCCCTCCGTGGTAAACGAGACAGTGGCGGGTCCTAAGCTGCCTGAAGTACACTGCTCGCGCCCACCTTCTCTTTGCTGCCGGAAGGCCTCCCACAAGAAGTCTGAGTTTACTCGTGACAGCAGAAGTCTGAGTTTACGCGTGTGAGGCCTGCTGCTCTCAGTTCCTTGCTGGGAGCTTCAGCAGGAGCGCTCGGGAGCTCGCCGGCACAAGAACTGTGAGTGCCCTCGCCCCACCCCGGCCTCAAGCAAAAGTCCAGATTTCCCCCGTCAGAGTGCCATAGGAGCGAAGAAGCATGCGTTAAAGGAGGGCTTCAACAGTGCTAGGGCTTTATTTCACGAGACACCGTGCACTCACGTTCGTTGTAACAACTGTCAAAGGGCACTGGATGCCTTCCAACTCCTCTCTTGCGTTTGAGCCACAGGAAGTAAATGCATTCGTTTGATTAAGCTCCGTGAACGTGCAACGACGATGGCGAAGCGCTGCCCTGTTCGCTCGAAAGCTCTCGTTTGTACGGCCTTCACACGGCCTCAAGGTACGCCGTTCTAAACAACCTTACACTCCACGCTGGTGTGCCCCCAATTGGGAATGTGGGCTCTTCTGTGAGACACCAATGTGCGTCCCAAAGGAAACCGGGGGGGGGGGGGGCTCCCCCAGGACGCCTGCTTACGGCAGTCGGTTGCCAGATGTTTACTTCCAGCCGGAGAAAGAGAAAAAGGACAGCTTTCCCGGGGACAATTCTGGACCCTTGGGAACATCCAGAATCACCAAAGCCTAAACTTGGCACGGCCTGGGGAACGCTCTTCCGCACGTCCAGCAATCCCCACGTCAAAACCTTTCTCGGCAGAGGCAGGCACTCTCTCCCTTGTACTAGATAGCTCGGCAGAACCTTCCGAGAAACATGCTGCGTCATTCAGCTTGAACGTGGGACGCGGATGGGAGAGTACGCTTTCTCCCCGTTTGGAGGCGCCGTGCGCTTGGCTTCAAAGCTGCCCGAACAGCACTAGCGGCCCGACGTCTCTGCACGGCAGGATTGTCGTTGTGGGCCGAGGCTGCGTGTTCTCTCAAAGCGGAAAACCGTGCTGGCAATACCTTGCTAGAAACTCCTCCCACGGCACTACATGTTCAGCTCCGGCCAAACGAAAGGTGACCTCAGGCCTCAAGGTAAGTTCCAGCGTTTCACGTCGGGGGAGTTGGGTGTGCAGTGGTTTCCATGAGGCCAGACTCCACCACGGAGTGCCTTAACTCTGCGACGCTCCTGGGGGCACACAGGATAGGAGCTCGTTCGCCAATTTCGCAGGATGACTTCTCTCCGTGCCGGAACGGCGGCTCCTGGCTTCTAGAGGAACCTTAGCCTAAACAGGCCCCTGGAGGAAGCTCTTCACATTCAGAGCAAGGGCAACGTACTGCTCTCTGGCTTGCCTGGCTTGAGTGCCCCAGTCGTCAAAGAGCCTCGCGAAAGCAGTGCTGCGCAGACTCCCTTTGCCAGTCGAACGGCCTCCTTGACTGAAAGAGAACTGCAGTGCCAAAAGGCACCGTGCTGACGACTGGCTCCAGGAAGAGACTCGGGACAGCACTCTCATAGAAGCGAAAGCTAGGCTGTGCGCCCAGCCTGAGGAGCAGTACGTACGTTTGCCACACTTCTTTACAGAGCTAGGCGTGAGCCAGAGAGCCTCGGTCACTGAGGCCTACCTAAGGGACTGCCACACTTACCCAGTAGCTCCCACGCAGAGGTCCCTGTGCCCAAACGGGCCTCCACGGAAGGGCCCTGTTCCTCCCGTTGTGTTTCCTTGAGGTAATCAGAAACCGCTGAGGATCCCTATAGGAGCTCCGGTTTGAAGCTGGGCGACCCTGGCTAAACCTTATTCCCCTCCGTGGTAAACGAGACAGTGGCGGGTCCTAAGCTGCCTGAAGTACACTGCTCGCGCCCACCTTCTCTTTGCTGCCGGAAGGCCTCCCACAAGAAGTCTGAGTTTACTCGTGACAGCAGAAGTCTGAGTTTACGCGTGTGAGGCCTGCTGCTCTCAGTTCCTTGCTGGGAGCTTCAGCAGGAGCGCTCGGGAGCTCGCCGGCACAAGAACTGTGAGTGCCCTCGCCCCACCCCGGCCTCAAGCAAAAGTCCAGATTTCCCCCGTCAGAGTGCCATAGGAGCGAAGAAGCATGCGTTAAAGGAGGGCTTCAACAGTGCTAGGGCTTTATTTCACGAGACACCGTGCACTCACGTTCGTTGTAACAACTGTCAAAGGGCACTGGATGCCTTCCAACTCCTCTCTTGCGTTTGAGCCACAGGAAGTAAATGCATTCGTTTGATTAAGCTCCGTGAACGTGCAACGACGATGGCGAAGCGCTGCCCTGTTCGCTCGAAAGCTCTCGTTTGTACGGCCTTCACACGGCCTCAAGGTACGCCGTTCTAAACAACCTTACACTCCACGCTGGTGTGCCCCCAATTGGGAATGTGGGCTCTTCTGTGAGACACCAATGTGCGTCCCAAAGGAAACCGGGGGGGGGGGGGCTCCCCCAGGACGCCTGCTTACGGCAGTCGGTTGCCAGATGTTTACTTCCAGCCGGAGAAAGAGAAAAAGGACAGCTTTCCCGGGGACAATTCTGGACCCTTGGGAACATCCAGAATCACCAAAGCCTAAACTTGGCACGGCCTGGGGAACGCTCTTCCGCACGTCCAGCAATCCCCACGTCAAAACCTTTCTCGGCAGAGGCAGGCACTCTCTCCCTTGTACTAGATAGCTCGGCAGAACCTTGCGAGAAACATGCTGCGTCATTCAGCTTGAACGTGGGACGCGGATGGGAGAGTACGCTTTCTCCCCGTTTGGAGGCGCCGTGCGCTTGGCTTCAAAGCTGCCCGAACAGCACTAGCGGCCCGACGTCTCTGCACGGCAGGATTGTCGTTGTGGGCCGAGGCTGCGTGTTCTCTCAAAGCGGAAAACCGTGCTGGCAATACCTTGCTAGAAACTCCTCCCACGGCACTACATGTTCAGCTCCGGCCAAACGAAAGGTGACCTCAGGCCTCAAGGTAAGTTCCAGCGTTTCACGTCGGGGGAGTTGGGTGTGCAGTGGTTTCCATGAGGCCAGACTCCACCACGGAGTGCCTTAACTCTGCGACGCTCCTGGGGGCACACAGGATAGGAGCTCGTTCGCCAATTTCGCAGGGTGACTTCTCTCCGTGCCGGAACGGCGGCTCCTGGCTTCTAGAGGAACCTTAGCCTAAACAGGCCCCTGGAGGAAGCTCTTCACATTCAGAGCAAGGGCAACGTACTGCTCTCTGGCTTGCCTGGCTTGAGTGCCCCAGTCGTCAAAGAGCCTCGCGAAAGCAGTGCTGCGCAGACTCCCTTTGCCAGTCGAACGGCCTCCTTGACTGAAAGAGAACTGCAGTGCCAAAAGGCACCGTGCTGACGACTGGCTCCAGGAAGAGACTCGGGACAGCACTCTCATAGAAGCGAAAGCTAGGCTGTGCGCCCAGCCTGAGGAGCAGTACGTACGTTTGCCACACTTCTTTACAGAGCTAGGCGTGAGCCAGAGAGCCTCGGTCACTGAGGCCTACCTAAGGGACTGCCACACTTACCCAGTAGCTCCCACGCAGAGGTCCCTGTGCCCAAACGGGCCTCCACGGAAGGGCCCTGTTCCTCCCGTTGTGTTTCCTTGAGGTAATCAGAAACCGCTGAGGATCCCTATAGGAGCTCCGGTTTGAAGCTGGGCGACCCTGGCTAAACCTTATTCCCCTCCGTGGTAAACGAGACAGTGGCGGGTCCTAAGCTGCCTGAAGTACACTGCTCGCGCCCACCTTCTCTTTGCTGCCGGAAGGCCTCCCACAAGAAGTCTGAGTTTACTCGTGACAGCAGAAGTCTGAGTTTACGCGTGTGAGGCCTGCTGCTCTCAGTTCCTTGCTGGGAGCTTCAGCAGGAGCGCTCGGGAGCTCGCCGGCACAAGAACTGTGAGTGCCCTCGCCCCACCCCGGCCTCAAGCAAAAGTCCAGATTTCCCCCGTCAGAGTGCCATAGGAGCGAAGAAGCATGCGTTAAAGGAGGGCTTCAACAGTGCTAGGGCTTTATTTCACGAGACACCGTGCACTCACGTTCGTTGTAACAACTGTCAAAGGGCACTGGATGCCTTCCAACTCCTCTCTTGCGTTTGAGCCACAGGAAGTAAATGCATTCGTTTGATTAAGCTCCGTGAACGTGCAACGACGATGGCGAAGCGCTGCCCTGTTCGCTCGAAAGCTCTCGTTTGTACGGCCTTCACACGGCCTCAAGGTACGCCGTTCTAAACAACCTTACACTCCACGCTGGTGTGCCCCCAATTGGGAATGTGGGCTCTTCTGTGAGACACCAATGTGCGTCCCAAAGGAAACCGGGGGGGGGGGGGCTCCCCCAGGACGCCTGCTTACGGCAGTCGGTTGCCAGATGTTTACTTCCAGCCGGAGAAAGAGAAAAAGGACAGCTTTCCCGGGGACAATTCTGGACCCTTGGGAACATCCAGAATCACCAAAGCCTAAACTTGGCACGGCCTGGGGAACGCTCTTCCGCACGTCCAGCAATCCCCACGTCAAAACCTTTCTCGGCAGAGGCAGGCACTCTCTCCCTTGTACTAGATAGCTCGGCAGAACCTTGCGAGAAACATGCTGCGTCATTCAGCTTGAAAGTGGGACGCGGATGGGAGAGTACGCTTTCTCCCCGTTTGGAGGCGCCGTGCGCTTGGCTTCAAAGCTGCCCGAACAGCACTAGCGGCCCGACGTCTCTGCACGGCAGGATTGTCGTTGTGGGCCGAGGCTGCGTGTTCTCTCAAAGCGGAAAACCGTGCTGGCAATACCTTGCTAGAAACTCCTCCCACGGCACTACATGTTCAGCTCCGGCCAAACGAAAGGTGACCTCAGGCCTCAAGGTAAGTTCCAGCGTTTCACGTCGGGGGAGTTGGGTGTGCAGTGGTTTCCATGAGGCCAGACTCCACCACGGAGTGCCTTAACTCTGCGACGCTCCTGGGGGCACACAGGATAGGAGCTCGTTCGCCAATTTCGCAGGGTGACTTCTCTCCGTGCCGGAACGGCGGCTCCTGGCTTCTAGAGGAACCTTAGCCTAAACAGGCCCCTGGAGGAAGCTCTTCACATTCAGAGCAAGGGCAACGTACTGCTCTCTGGCTTGCCTGGCTTGAGTGCCCCAGTCGTCAAAGAGCCTCGCGAAAGCAGTGCTGCGCAGACTCCCTTTGCCAGTCGAACGGCCTCCTTGACTGAAAGAGAACTGCAGTGCCAAAAGGCACCGTGCTGACGACTGGCTCCAGGAAGAGACTCGGGACAGCACTCTCATAGAAGCGAAAGCTAGGCTGTGCGCCCAGCCTGAGGAGCAGTACGTACGTTTGCCACACTTCTTTACAGAGCTAGGCGTGAGCCAGAGAGCCTCGGTCACTGAGGCCTACCTAAGGGACTGCCACACTTACCCAGTAGCTCCCACGCAGAGGTCCCTGTGCCCAAACGGGCCTCCACGGAAGGGCCCTGTTCCTCCCGTTGTGTTTCCTTGAGGTAATCAGAAACCGCTGAGGATCCCTATAGGAGCTCCGGTTTGAAGCTGGGCGACCCTGGCTAAACCTTATTCCCCTCCGTGGTAAACGAGACAGTGGCGGGTCCTAAGCTGCCTGAAGTACACTGCTCGCGCCCACCTTCTCTTTGCTGCCGGAAGGCCTCCCACAAGAAGTCTGAGTTTACTCGTGACAGCAGAAGTCTGAGTTTACGCGTGTGAGGCCTGCTGCTCTCAGTTCCTTGCTGGGAGCTTCAGCAGGAGCGCTCGGGAGCTCGCCGGCACAAGAACTGTGAGTGCCCTCGCCCCACCCCGGCCTCAAGCAAAAGTCCAGATTTCCCCCGTCAGAGTGCCATAGGAGCGAAGAAGCATGCGTTAAAGGAGGGCTTCAACAGTGCTAGGGCTTTATTTCACGAGACACCGTGCACTCACGTTCGTTGTAACAACTGTCAAAGGGCACTGGATGCCTTCCAACTCCTCTCTTGCGTTTGAGCCACAGGAAGTAAATGCGTTCGTTTGATTAAGCTCCGTGAACGTGCAACGACGATGGCGAAGCGCTGCCCTGTTCGCTCGAAAGCTCTCGTTTGTACGGCCTTCACACGGCCTCAAGGTACGCCGTTCTAAACAACCTTACACTCCACGCTGGTGTGCCCCCAATTGGGAATGTGGGCTCTTCTGTGAGACACCAATGTGCGTCCCAAAGGAAACCGGGGGGGGGGGGGCTCCCCCAGGACGCCTGCTTACGGCAGTCGGTTGCCAGATGTTTACTTCCAGCCGGAGAAAGAGAAAAAGGACAGCTTTCCCGGGGACAATTCTGGACCCTTGGGAACATCCAGAATCACCAAAGCCTAAACTTGGCACGGCCTGGGGAACGCTCTTCCGCACGTCCAGCAATCCCCACGTCAAAACCTTTCTCGGCAGAGGCAGGCACTCTCTCCCTTGTACTAGATAGCTCGGCAGAACCTTGCGAGAAACATGCTGCGTCATTCAGCTTGAAAGTGGGACGCGGATGGGAGAGTACGCTTTCTCCCCGTTTGGAGGCGCCGTGCGCTTGGCTTCAAAGCTGCCCGAACAGCACTAGCGGCCCGACGTCTCTGCACGGCAGGATTGTCGTTGTGGGCCGAGGCTGCGTGTTCTCTCAAAGCGGAAAACCGTGCTGGCAATACCTTGCTAGAAACTCCTCCCACGGCACTACATGTTCAGCTCCGGCCAAACGAAAGGTGACCTCAGGCCTCAAGGTAAGTTCCAGCGTTTCACGTCGGGGGAGTTGGGTGTGCAGTGGTTTCCATGAGGCCAGACTCCACCACGGAGTGCCTTAACTCTGCGACGCTCCTGGGGGCACACAGGATAGGAGCTCGTTCGCCAATTTCGCAGGGTGACTTCTCTCCGTGCCGGAACGGCGGCTCCTGGCTTCTAGAGGAACCTTAGCCTAAACAGGCCCCTGGAGGAAGCTCTTCACATTCAGAGCAAGGGCAACGTACTGCTCTCTGGCTTGCCTGGCTTGAGTGCCCCAGTCGTCAAAGAGCCTCGCGAAAGCAGTGCTGCGCAGACTCCCTTTGCCAGTCGAACGGCCTCCTTGACTGAAAGAGAACTGCAGTGCCAAAAGGCACCGTGCTGACGACTGGCTCCAGGAAGAGACTCGGGACAGCACTCTCATAGAAGCGAAAGCTAGGCTGTGCGCCCAGCCTGAGGAGCAGTACGTACGTTTGCCACACTTCTTTACAGAGCTAGGCGTGAGCCAGAGAGCCTCGGTCACTGAGGCCTACCTAAGGGACTGCCACACTTACCCAGTAGCTCCCACGCAGAGGTCCCTGTGCCCAAACGGGCCTCCACGGAAGGGCCCTGTTCCTCCCGTTGTGTTTCCTTGAGGTAATCAGAAACCGCTGAGGATCCCTATAGGAGCTCCGGTTTGAAGCTGGGCGACCCTGGCTAAACCTTATTCCCCTCCGTGGTAAACGAGACAGTGGCGGGTCCTAAGCTGCCTGAAGTACACTGCTCGCGCCCACCTTCTCTTTGCTGCCGGAAGGCCTCCCACAAGAAGTCTGAGTTTACTCGTGACAGCAGAAGTCTGAGTTTACGCGTGTGAGGCCTGCTGCTCTCAGTTCCTTGCTGGGAGCTTCAGCAGGAGCGCTCGGGAGCTCGCCGGCACAAGAACTGTGAGTGCCCTCGCCCCACCCCGGCCTCAAGCAAAAGTCCAGATTTCCCCCGTCAGAGTGCCATAGGAGCGAAGAAGCATGCGTTAAAGGAGGGCTTCAACAGTGCTAGGGCTTTATTTCACGAGACACCGTGCACTCACGTTCGTTGTAACAACTGTCAAAGGGCACTGGATGCCTTCCAACTCCTCTCTTGCGTTTGAGCCACAGGAAGGAAACGCGTTCGTTTGATTAAGCTCCGTGAACGTGCAACGACGATGGCGAAGCGCTGCCCTGTTCGCTCGAAAGCTCTCGTTTGTACGGCCTTCACACGGCCTCAAGGTACGCCGTTCTAAACAACCTTACACTCCACGCTGGTGTGCCCCCAATTGGGAATGTGGGCTCTTCTGTGAGACACCAATGTGCGTCCCAAAGGAAACCGGGGGGGGGGGGCTCCCCCAGGACGCCTGCTTACGGCAGTCGGTTGCCAGATGTTTACTTCCAGCCGGAGAAAGAGAAAAAGGACAGCTTTCCCGGGGACAATTCTGGACCCTTGGGAACATCCAGAATCACCAAAGCCTAAACTTGGCACGGCCTGGGGAACGCTCTTCCGCACGTCCAGCAATCCCCACGTCAAAACCTTTCTCGGCAGAGGCAGGCACTCTCTCCCTTGTACTAGATAGCTCGGCAGAACCTTCCGAGAAACATGCTGCGTCATTCAGCTTGAAAGTGGGACGCGGATGGGAGAGTACGCTTTCTCCCCGTTTGGAGGCGCCGTGCGCTTGGCTTCAAAGCTGCCCGAACAGCACTAGCGGCCCGACGTCTCTGCACGGCAGGATTGTCGTTGTGGGCCGAGGCTGCGTGTTCTCTCAAAGCGGAAAACCGTGCTGGCAATACCTTGCTAGAAACTCCTCCCACGGCACTACATGTTCAGCTCCGGCCAAACGAAAGGTGACCTCAGGCCTCAAGGTAAGTTCCAGCGTTTCACGTCGGGGGAGTTGGGTGTGCAGTGGTTTCCATGAGGCCAGACTCCACCACGGAGTGCCTTAACTCTGCGACGCTCCTGGGGGCACACAGGATAGGAGCTCGTTCGCCAATTTCGCAGGATGACTTCTCTCCGTGCCGGAACGGCGGCTCCTGGCTTCTAGAGGAACCTTAGCCTAAACAGGCCCCTGGAGGAAGCTCTTCACATTCAGAGCAAGGGCAACGTACTGCTCTCTGGCTTGCCTGGCTTGAGTGCCCCAGTCGTCAAAGAGCCTCGCGAAAGCAGTGCTGCGCAGACTCCCTTTGCCAGTCGAACGGCCTCCTTGACTGAAAGAGAACTGCAGTGCCAAAAGGCACCGTGCTGACGACTGGCTCCAGGAAGAGACTCGGGACAGCACTCTCATAGAAGCGAAAGCTAGGCTGTGCGCCCAGCCTGAGGAGCAGTACGTACGTTTGCCACACTTCTTTACAGAGCTAGGCGTGAGCCAGAGAGCCTCGGTCACTGAGGCCTACCTAAGGGACTGCCACACTTACCCAGTAGCTCCCACGCAGAGGTCCCTGTGCCCAAACGGGCCTCCACGGAAGGGCCCTGTTCCTCCCGTTGTGTTTCCTTGAGGTAATCAGAAACCGCTGAGGATCCCTATAGGAGCTCCGGTTTGAAGCTGGGCGACCCTGGCTAAACCTTATTCCCCTCCGTGGTAAACGAGACAGTGGCGGGTCCTAAGCTGCCTGAAGTACACTGCTCGCGCCCACCTTCTCTTTGCTGCCGGAAGGCCTCCCACAAGAAGTCTGAGTTTACTCGTGACAGCAGAAGTCTGAGTTTACGCGTGTGAGGCCTGCTGCTCTCAGTTCCTTGCTGGGAGCTTCAGCAGGAGCGCTCGGGAGCTCGCCGGCACAAGAACTGTGAGTGCCCTCGCCCCACCCCGGCCTCAAGCAAAAGTCCAGATTTCCCCCGTCAGAGTGCCATAGGAGCGAAGAAGCATGCGTTAAAGGAGGGCTTCAACAGTGCTAGGGCTTTATTTCACGAGACACCGTGCACTCACGTTCGTTGTAACAACTGTCAAAGGGCACTGGATGCCTTCCAACTCCTCTCTTGCGTTTGAGCCACAGGAAGTAAATGCATTCGTTTGATTAAGCTCCGTGAACGTGCAACGACGATGGCGAAGCGCTGCCCTGTTCGCTCGAAAGCTCTCGTTTGTACGGCCTTCACACGGCCTCAAGGTACGCCGTTCTAAACAACCTTACACTCCACGCTGGTGTGCCCCCAATTGGGAATGTGGGCTCTTCTGTGAGACACCAATGTGCGTCCCAAAGGAAACCGGGGGGGGGGGGGGCTCCCCCAGGACGCCTGCTTACGGCAGTCGGTTGCCAGATGTTTACTTCCAGCCGGAGAAAGAGAAAAAGGACAGCTTTCCCGGGGACAATTCTGGACCCTTGGGAACATCCAGAATCACCAAAGCCTAAACTTGGCACGGCCTGGGGAACGCTCTTCCGCACGTCCAGCAATCCCCACGTCAAAACCTTTCTCGGCAGAGGCAGGCACTCTCTCCCTTGTACTAGATAGCTCGGCAGAACCTTGCGAGAAACATGCTGCGTCATTCAGCTTGAACGTGGGACGCGGATGGGAGAGTACGCTTTCTCCCCGTTTGGAGGCGCCGTGCGCTTGGCTTCAAAGCTGCCCGAACAGCACTAGCGGCCCGACGTCTCTGCACGGCAGGATTGTCGTTGTGGGCCGAGGCTGCGTGTTCTCTCAAAGCGGAAAACCGTGCTGGCAATACCTTGCTAGAAACTCCTCCCACGGCACTACATGTTCAGCTCCGGCCAAACGAAAGGTGACCTCAGGCCTCAAGGTAAGTTCCAGCGTTTCACGTCGGGGGAGTTGGGTGTGCAGTGGTTTCCATGAGGCCAGACTCCACCACGGAGTGCCTTAACTCTGCGACGCTCCTGGGGGCACACAGGATAGGAGCTCGTTCGCCAATTTCGCAGGGTGACTTCTCTCCGTGCCGGAACGGCGGCTCCTGGCTTCTAGAGGAACCTTAGCCTAAACAGGCCCCTGGAGGAAGCTCTTCACATTCAGAGCAAGGGCAACGTACTGCTCTCTGGCTTGCCTGGCTTGAGTGCCCCAGTCGTCAAAGAGCCTCGCGAAAGCAGTGCTGCGCAGACTCCCTTTGCCAGTCGAACGGCCTCCTTGACTGAAAGAGAACTGCAGTGCCAAAAGGCACCGTGCTGACGACTGGCTCCAGGAAGAGACTCGGGACAGCACTCTCATAGAAGCGAAAGCTAGGCTGTGCGCCCAGCCTGAGGAGCAGTACGTACGTTTGCCACACTTCTTTACAGAGCTAGGCGTGAGCCAGAGAGCCTCGGTCACTGAGGCCTACCTAAGGGACTGCCACACTTACCCAGTAGCTCCCACGCAGAGGTCCCTGTGCCCAAACGGGCCTCCACGGAAGGGCCCTGTTCCTCCCGTTGTGTTTCCTTGAGGTAATCAGAAACCGCTGAGGATCCCTATAGGAGCTCCGGTTTGAAGCTGGGCGACCCTGGCTAAACCTTATTCCCCTCCGTGGTAAACGAGACAGTGGCGGGTCCTAAGCTGCCTGAAGTACACTGCTCGCGCCCACCTTCTCTTTGCTGCCGGAAGGCCTCCCACAAGAAGTCTGAGTTTACTCGTGACAGCAGAAGTCTGAGTTTACGCGTGTGAGGCCTGCTGCTCTCAGTTCCTTGCTGGGAGCTTCAGCAGGAGCGCTCGGGAGCTCGCCGGCACAAGAACTGTGAGTGCCCTCGCCCCACCCCGGCCTCAAGCAAAAGTCCAGATTTCCCCCGTCAGAGTGCCATAGGAGCGAAGAAGCATGCGTTAAAGGAGGGCTTCAACAGTGCTAGGGCTTTATTTCACGAGACACCGTGCACTCACGTTCGTTGTAACAACTGTCAAAGGGCACTGGATGCCTTCCAACTCCTCTCTTGCGTTTGAGCCACAGGAAGTAAATGCATTCGTTTGATTAAGCTCCGTGAACGTGCAACGACGATGGCGAAGCGCTGCCCTGTTCGCTCGAAAGCTCTCGTTTGTACGGCCTTCACACGGCCTCAAGGTACGCCGTTCTAAACAACCTTACACTCCACGCTGGTGTGCCCCCAATTGGGAATGTGGGCTCTTCTGTGAGACACCAATGTGCGTCCCAAAGGAAACCGGGGGGGGGGGGGCTCCCCCAGGACGCCTGCTTACGGCAGTCGGTTGCCAGATGTTTACTTCCAGCCGGAGAAAGAGAAAAAGGACAGCTTTCCCGGGGACAATTCTGGACCCTTGGGAACATCCAGAATCACCAAAGCCTAAACTTGGCACGGCCTGGGGAACGCTCTTCCGCACGTCCAGCAATCCCCACGTCAAAACCTTTCTCGGCAGAGGCAGGCACTCTCTCCCTTGTACTAGATAGCTCGGCAGAACCTTGCGAGAAACATGCTGCGTCATTCAGCTTGAACGTGGGACGCGGATGGGAGAGTACGCTTTCTCCCCGTTTGGAGGCGCCGTGCGCTTGGCTTCAAAGCTGCCCGAACAGCACTAGCGGCCCGACGTCTCTGCACGGCAGGATTGTCGTTGTGGGCCGAGGCTGCGTGTTCTCTCAAAGCGGAAAACCGTGCTGGCAATACCTTGCTAGAAACTCCTCCCACGGCACTACATGTTCAGCTCCGGCCAAACGAAAGGTGACCTCAGGCCTCAAGGTAAGTTCCAGCGTTTCACGTCGGGGGAGTTGGGTGTGCAGTGGTTTCCATGAGGCCAGACTCCACCACGGAGTGCCTTAACTCTGCGACGCTCCTGGGGGCACACAGGATAGGAGCTCGTTCGCCAATTTCGCAGGGTGACTTCTCTCCGTGCCGGAACGGCGGCTCCTGGCTTCTAGAGGAACCTTAGCCTAAACAGGCCCCTGGAGGAAGCTCTTCACATTCAGAGCAAGGGCAACGTACTGCTCTCTGGCTTGCCTGGCTTGAGTGCCCCAGTCGTCAAAGAGCCTCGCGAAAGCAGTGCTGCGCAGACTCCCTTTGCCAGTCGAACGGCCTCCTTGACTGAAAGAGAACTGCAGTGCCAAAAGGCACCGTGCTGACGACTGGCTCCAGGAAGAGACTCGGGACAGCACTCTCATAGAAGCGAAAGCTAGGCTGTGCGCCCAGCCTGAGGAGCAGTACGTACGTTTGCCACACTTCTTTACAGAGCTAGGCGTGAGCCAGAGAGCCTCGGTCACTGAGGCCTACCTAAGGGACTGCCACACTTACCCAGTAGCTCCCACGCAGAGGTCCCTGTGCCCAAACGGGCCTCCACGGAAGGGCCCTGTTCCTCCCGTTGTGTTTCCTTGAGGTAATCAGAAACCGCTGAGGATCCCTATAGGAGCTCCGGTTTGAAGCTGGGCGACCCTGGCTAAACCTTATTCCCCTCCGTGGTAAACGAGACAGTGGCGGGTCCTAAGCTGCCTGAAGTACACTGCTCGCGCCCACCTTCTCTTTGCTGCCGGAAGGCCTCCCACAAGAAGTCTGAGTTTACTCGTGACAGCAGAAGTCTGAGTTTACGCGTGTGAGGCCTGCTGCTCTCAGTTCCTTGCTGGGAGCTTCAGCAGGAGCGCTCGGGAGCTCGCCGGCACAAGAACTGTGAGTGCCCTCGCCCCACCCCGGCCTCAAGCAAAAGTCCAGATTTCCCCCGTCAGAGTGCCATAGGAGCGAAGAAGCATGCGTTAAAGGAGGGCTTCAACAGTGCTAGGGCTTTATTTCACGAGACACCGTGCACTCACGTTCGTTGTAACAACTGTCAAAGGGCACTGGATGCCTTCCAACTCCTCTCTTGCGTTTGAGCCACAGGAAGGAAACGCGTTCGTTTGATTAAGCTCCGTGAACGTGCAACGACGATGGCGAAGCGCTGCCCTGTTCGCTCGAAAGCTCTCGTTTGTACGGCCTTCACACGGCCTCAAGGTACGCCGTTCTAAACAACCTTACACTCCACGCTGGTGTGCCCCCAATTGGGAATGTGGGCTCTTCTGTGAGACACCAATGTGCGTCCCAAAGGAAACCGGGGGGGGGGGGGCTCCCCCAGGACGCCTGCTTACGGCAGTCGGTTGCCAGATGTTTACTTCCAGCCGGAGAAAGAGAAAAAGGACAGCTTTCCCGGGGACAATTCTGGACCCTTGGGAACATCCAGAATCACCAAAGCCTAAACTTGGCACGGCCTGGGGAACGCTCTTCCGCACGTCCAGCAATCCCCACGTCAAAACCTTTCTCGGCAGAGGCAGGCACTCTCTCCCTTGTACTAGATAGCTCGGCAGAACCTTCCGAGAAACATGCTGCGTCATTCAGCTTGAAAGTGGGACGCGGATGGGAGAGTACGCTTTCTCCCCGTTTGGAGGCGCCGTGCGCTTGGCTTCAAAGCTGCCCGAACAGCACTAGCGGCCCGACGTCTCTGCACGGCAGGATTGTCGTTGTGGGCCGAGGCTGCGTGTTCTCTCAAAGCGGAAAACCGTGCTGGCAATACCTTGCTAGAAACTCCTCCCACGGCACTACATGTTCAGCTCCGGCCAAACGAAAGGTGACCTCAGGCCTCAAGGTAAGTTCCAGCGTTTCACGTCGGGGGAGTTGGGTGTGCAGTGGTTTCCATGAGGCCAGACTCCACCACGGAGTGCCTTAACTCTGCGACGCTCCTGGGGGCACACAGGATAGGAGCTCGTTCGCCAATTTCGCAGGATGACTTCTCTCCGTGCCGGAACGGCGGCTCCTGGCTTCTAGAGGAACCTTAGCCTAAACAGGCCCCTGGAGGAAGCTCTTCACATTCAGAGCAAGGGCAACGTACTGCTCTCTGGCTTGCCTGGCTTGAGTGCCCCAGTCGTCAAAGAGCCTCGCGAAAGCAGTGCTGCGCAGACTCCCTTTGCCAGTCGAACGGCCTCCTTGACTGAAAGAGAACTGCAGTGCCAAAAGGCACCGTGCTGACGACTGGCTCCAGGAAGAGACTCGGGACAGCACTCTCATAGAAGCGAAAGCTAGGCTGTGCGCCCAGCCTGAGGAGCAGTACGTACGTTTGCCACACTTCTTTACAGAGCTAGGCGTGAGCCAGAGAGCCTCGGTCACTGAGGCCTACCTAAGGGACTGCCACACTTACCCAGTAGCTCCCACGCAGAGGTCCCTGTGCCCAAACGGGCCTCCACGGAAGGGCCCTGTTCCTCCCGTTGTGTTTCCTTGAGGTAATCAGAAACCGCTGAGGATCCCTATAGGAGCTCCGGTTTGAAGCTGGGCGACCCTGGCTAAACCTTATTCCCCTCCGTGGTAAACGAGACAGTGGCGGGTCCTAAGCTGCCTGAAGTACACTGCTCGCGCCCACCTTCTCTTTGCTGCCGGAAGGCCTCCCACAAGAAGTCTGAGTTTACTCGTGACAGCAGAAGTCTGAGTTTACGCGTGTGAGGCCTGCTGCTCTCAGTTCCTTGCTGGGAGCTTCAGCAGGAGCGCTCGGGAGCTCGCCGGCACAAGAACTGTGAGTGCCCTCGCCCCACCCCGGCCTCAAGCAAAAGTCCAGATTTCCCCCGTCAGAGTGCCATAGGAGCGAAGAAGCATGCGTTAAAGGAGGGCTTCAACAGTGCTAGGGCTTTATTTCACGAGACACCGTGCACTCACGTTCGTTGTAACAACTGTCAAAGGGCACTGGATGCCTTCCAACTCCTCTCTTGCGTTTGAGCCACAGGAAGGAAACGCGTTCGTTTGATTAAGCTCCGTGAACGTGCAACGACGATGGCGAAGCGCTGCCCTGTTCGCTCGAAAGCTCTCGTTTGTACGGCCTTCACACGGCCTCAAGGTACGCCGTTCTAAACAACCTTACACTCCACGCTGGTGTGCCCCCAATTGGGAATGTGGGCTCTTCTGTGAGACACCAATGTGCGTCCCAAAGGAAACCGGGGGGGGGGGGGCTCCCCCAGGACGCCTGCTTACGGCAGTCGGTTGCCAGATGTTTACTTCCAGCCGGAGAAAGAGAAAAAGGACAGCTTTCCCGGGGACAATTCTGGACCCTTGGGAACATCCAGAATCACCAAAGCCTAAACTTGGCACGGCCTGGGGAACGCTCTTCCGCACGTCCAGCAATCCCCACGTCAAAACCTTTCTCGGCAGAGGCAGGCACTCTCTCCCTTGTACTAGATAGCTCGGCAGAACCTTCCGAGAAACATGCTGCGTCATTCAGCTTGAAAGTGGGACGCGGATGGGAGAGTACGCTTTCTCCCCGTTTGGAGGCGCCGTGCGCTTGGCTTCAAAGCTGCCCGAACAGCACTAGCGGCCCGACGTCTCTGCACGGCAGGATTGTCGTTGTGGGCCGAGGCTGCGTGTTCTCTCAAAGCGGAAAACCGTGCTGGCAATACCTTGCTAGAAACTCCTCCCACGGCACTACATGTTCAGCTCCGGCCAAACGAAAGGTGACCTCAGGCCTCAAGGTAAGTTCCAGCGTTTCACGTCGGGGGAGTTGGGTGTGCAGTGGTTTCCATGAGGCCAGACTCCACCACGGAGTGCCTTAACTCTGCGACGCTCCTGGGGGCACACAGGATAGGAGCTCGTTCGCCAATTTCGCAGGATGACTTCTCTCCGTGCCGGAACGGCGGCTCCTGGCTTCTAGAGGAACCTTAGCCTAAACAGGCCCCTGGAGGAAGCTCTTCACATTCAGAGCAAGGGCAACGTACTGCTCTCTGGCTTGCCTGGCTTGAGTGCCCCAGTCGTCAAAGAGCCTCGCGAAAGCAGTGCTGCG
This sequence comes from Grampus griseus, assembly GCF_964374135.1. Classification (NCBI taxonomy): domain Eukaryota; kingdom Metazoa; phylum Chordata; class Mammalia; order Artiodactyla; family Delphinidae; genus Grampus; species Grampus griseus. Next base: position 29,163 of record NW_028133020.1, read on the forward strand.
CAGACTCCCTTTGCCAGTCGAACGGCCTCCTTGACTGAAAGAGAACTGCAGTGCCAAAAGGCACCGTGCTGACGACTGGCTCCAGGAAGAGACTCGGGACAGCACTCTCATAGAAGCGAAAGCTAGGCTGTGCGCCCAGCCTGAGGAGCAGTACGTACGTTTGCCACACTTCTTTACAGAGCTAGGCGTGAGCCAGAGAGCCTCGGTCACTGAGGCCTACCTAAGGGACTGCCACACTTACCCAGTAGCTCCCACGCAGAGGTCCCTGTGCCCAAACGGGCCTCCACGGAAGGGCCCTGTTCCTCCCGTTGTGTTTCCTTGAGGTAATCAGAAACCGCTGAGGATCCCTATAGGAGCTCCGGTTTGAAGCTGGGCGACCCTGGCTAAACCTTATTCCCCTCCGTGGTAAACGAGACAGTGGCGGGTCCTAAGCTGCCTGAAGTACACTGCTCGCGCCCACCTTCTCTTTGCTGCCGGAAGGCCTCCCACAAGAAGTCTGAGTTTACTCGTGACAGCAGAAGTCTGAGTTTACGCGTGTGAGGCCTGCTGCTCTCAGTTCCTTGCTGGGAGCTTCAGCAGGAGCGCTCGGGAGCTCGCCGGCACAAGAACTGTGAGTGCCCTCGCCCCACCCCGGCCTCAAGCAAAAGTCCAGATTTCCCCCGTCAGAGTGCCATAGGAGCGAAGAAGCATGCGTTAAAGGAGGGCTTCAACAGTGCTAGGGCTTTATTTCACGAGACACCGTGCACTCACGTTCGTTGTAACAACTGTCAAAGGGCACTGGATGCCTTCCAACTCCTCTCTTGCGTTTGAGCCACAGGAAGTAAATGCATTCGTTTGATTAAGCTCCGTGAACGTGCAACGACGATGGCGAAGCGCTGCCCTGTTCGCTCGAAAGCTCTCGTTTGTACGGCCTTCACACGGCCTCAAGGTACGCCGTTCTAAACAACCTTACACTCCACGCTGGTGTGCCCCCAATTGGGAATGTGGGCTCTTCTGTGAGACACCAATGTGCGTCCCAAAGGAAACCGGGGGGGGGGGGGGCTCCCCCAGGACGCCTGCTTACGGCAGTCGGTTGCCAGATGTTTACTTCCAGCCGGAGAAAGAGAAAAAGGACAGCTTTCCCGGGGACAATTCTGGACCCTTGGGAACATCCAGAATCACCAAAGCCTAAACTTGGCACGGCCTGGGGAACGCTCTTCCGCACGTCCAGCAATCCCCACGTCAAAACCTTTCTCGGCAGAGGCAGGCACTCTCTCCCTTGTACTAGATAGCTCGGCAGAACCTTCCGAGAAACATGCTGCGTCATTCAGCTTGAACGTGGGACGCGGATGGGAGAGTACGCTTTCTCCCCGTTTGGAGGCGCCGTGCGCTTGGCTTCAAAGCTGCCCGAACAGCACTAGCGGCCCGACGTCTCTGCACGGCAGGATTGTCGTTGTGGGCCGAGGCTGCGTGTTCTCTCAAAGCGGAAAACCGTGCTGGCAATACCTTGCTAGAAACTCCTCCCACGGCACTACATGTTCAGCTCCGGCCAAACGAAAGGTGACCTCAGGCCTCAAGGTAAGTTCCAGCGTTTCACGTCGGGGGAGTTGGGTGTGCAGTGGTTTCCATGAGGCCAGACTCCACCACGGAGTGCCTTAACTCTGCGACGCTCCTGGGGGCACACAGGATAGGAGCTCGTTCGCCAATTTCGCAGGATGACTTCTCTCCGTGCCGGAACGGCGGCTCCTGGCTTCTAGAGGAACCTTAGCCTAAACAGGCCCCTGGAGGAAGCTCTTCACATTCAGAGCAAGGGCAACGTACTGCTCTCTGGCTTGCCTGGCTTGAGTGCCCCAGTCGTCAAAGAGCCTCGCGAAAGCAGTGCTGCGCAGACTCCCTTTGCCAGTCGAACGGCCTCCTTGACTGAAAGAGAACTGCAGTGCCAAAAGGCACCGTGCTGACGACTGGCTCCAGGAAGAGACTCGGGACAGCACTCTCATAGAAGCGAAAGCTAGGCTGTGCGCCCAGCCTGAGGAGCAGTACGTACGTTTGCCACACTTCTTTACAGAGCTAGGCGTGAGCCAGAGAGCCTCGGTCACTGAGGCCTACCTAAGGGACTGCCACACTTACCCAGTAGCTCCCACGCAGAGGTCCCTGTGCCCAAACGGGCCTCCACGGAAGGGCCCTGTTCCTCCCGTTGTGTTTCCTTGAGGTAATCAGAAACCGCTGAGGATCCCTATAGGAGCTCCGGTTTGAAGCTGGGCGACCCTGGCTAAACCTTATTCCCCTCCGTGGTAAACGAGACAGTGGCGGGTCCTAAGCTGCCTGAAGTACACTGCTCGCGCCCACCTTCTCTTTGCTGCCGGAAGGCCTCCCACAAGAAGTCTGAGTTTACTCGTGACAGCAGAAGTCTGAGTTTACGCGTGTGAGGCCTGCTGCTCTCAGTTCCTTGCTGGGAGCTTCAGCAGGAGCGCTCGGGAGCTCGCCGGCACAAGAACTGTGAGTGCCCTCGCCCCACCCCGGCCTCAAGCAAAAGTCCAGATTTCCCCCGTCAGAGTGCCATAGGAGCGAAGAAGCATGCGTTAAAGGAGGGCTTCAACAGTGCTAGGGCTTTATTTCACGAGACACCGTGCACTCACGTTCGTTGTAACAACTGTCAAAGGGCACTGGATGCCTTCCAACTCCTCTCTTGCGTTTGAGCCACAGGAAGTAAATGCATTCGTTTGATTAAGCTCCGTGAACGTGCAACGACGATGGCGAAGCGCTGCCCTGTTCGCTCGAAAGCTCTCGTTTGTACGGCCTTCACACGGCCTCAAGGTACGCCGTTCTAAACAACCTTACACTCCACGCTGGTGTGCCCCCAATTGGGAATGTGGGCTCTTCTGTGAGACACCAATGTGCGTCCCAAAGGAAACCGGGGGGGGGGGGGCTCCCCCAGGACGCCTGCTTACGGCAGTCGGTTGCCAGATGTTTACTTCCAGCCGGAGAAAGAGAAAAAGGACAGCTTTCCCGGGGACAATTCTGGACCCTTGGGAACATCCAGAATCACCAAAGCCTAAACTTGGCACGGCCTGGGGAACGCTCTTCCGCACGTCCAGCAATCCCCACGTCAAAACCTTTCTCGGCAGAGGCAGGCACTCTCTCCCTTGTACTAGATAGCTCGGCAGAACCTTGCGAGAAACATGCTGCGTCATTCAGCTTGAACGTGGGACGCGGATGGGAGAGTACGCTTTCTCCCCGTTTGGAGGCGCCGTGCGCTTGGCTTCAAAGCTGCCCGAACAGCACTAGCGGCCCGACGTCTCTGCACGGCAGGATTGTCGTTGTGGGCCGAGGCTGCGTGTTCTCTCAAAGCGGAAAACCGTGCTGGCAATACCTTGCTAGAAACTCCTCCCACGGCACTACATGTTCAGCTCCGGCCAAACGAAAGGTGACCTCAGGCCTCAAGGTAAGTTCCAGCGTTTCACGTCGGGGGAGTTGGGTGTGCAGTGGTTTCCATGAGGCCAGACTCCACCACGGAGTGCCTTAACTCTGCGACGCTCCTGGGGGCACACAGGATAGGAGCTCGTTCGCCAATTTCGCAGGATGACTTCTCTCCGTGCCGGAACGGCGGCTCCTGGCTTCTAGAGGAACCTTAGCCTAAACAGGCCCCTGGAGGAAGCTCTTCACATTCAGAGCAAGGGCAACGTACTGCTCTCTGGCTTGCCTGGCTTGAGTGCCCCAGTCGTCAAAGAGCCTCGCGAAAGCAGTGCTGCGCAGACTCCCTTTGCCAGTCGAACGGCCTCCTTGACTGAAAGAGAACTGCAGTGCCAAAAGGCACCGTGCTGACGACTGGCTCCAGGAAGAGACTCGGGACAGCACTCTCATAGAAGCGAAAGCTAGGCTGTGCGCCCAGCCTGAGGAGCAGTACGTACGTTTGCCACACTTCTTTACAGAGCTAGGCGTGAGCCAGAGAGCCTCGGTCACTGAGGCCTACCTAAGGGACTGCCACACTTACCCAGTAGCTCCCACGCAGAGGTCCCTGTGCCCAAACGGGCCTCCACGGAAGGGCCCTGTTCCTCCCGTTGTGTTTCCTTGAGGTAATCAGAAACCGCTGAGGATCCCTATAGGAGCTCCGGTTTGAAGCTGGGCGACCCTGGCTAAACCTTATTCCCCTCCGTGGTAAACGAGACAGTGGCGGGTCCTAAGCTGCCTGAAGTACACTGCTCGCGCCCACCTTCTCTTTGCTGCCGGAAGGCCTCCCACAAGAAGTCTGAGTTTACTCGTGACAGCAGAAGTCTGAGTTTACGCGTGTGAGGCCTGCTGCTCTCAGTTCCTTGCTGGGAGCTTCAGCAGGAGCGCTCGGGAGCTCGCCGGCACAAGAACTGTGAGTGCCCTCGCCCCACCCCGGCCTCAAGCAAAAGTCCAGATTTCCCCCGTCAGAGTGCCATAGGAGCGAAGAAGCATGCGTTAAAGGAGGGCTTCAACAGTGCTAGGGCTTTATTTCACGAGACACCGTGCACTCACGTTCGTTGTAACAACTGTCAAAGGGCACTGGATGCCTTCCAACTCCTCTCTTGCGTTTGAGCCACAGGAAGTAAATGCATTCGTTTGATTAAGCTCCGTGAACGTGCAACGACGATGGCGAAGCGCTGCCCTGTTCGCTCGAAAGCTCTCGTTTGTACGGCCTTCACACGGCCTCAAGGTACGCCGTTCTAAACAACCTTACACTCCACGCTGGTGTGCCCCCAATTGGGAATGTGGGCTCTTCTGTGAGACACCAATGTGCGTCCCAAAGGAAACCGGGGGGGGGGGGGGCTCCCCCAGGACGCCTGCTTACGGCAGTCGGTTGCCAGATGTTTACTTCCAGCCGGAGAAAGAGAAAAAGGACAGCTTTCCCGGGGACAATTCTGGACCCTTGGGAACATCCAGAATCACCAAAGCCTAAACTTGGCACGGCCTGGGGAACGCTCTTCCGCACGTCCAGCAATCCCCACGTCAAAACCTTTCTCGGCAGAGGCAGGCACTCTCTCCCTTGTACTAGATAGCTCGGCAGAACCTTCCGAGAAACATGCTGCGTCATTCAGCTTGAACGTGGGACGCGGATGGGAGAGTACGCTTTCTCCCCGTTTGGAGGCGCCGTGCGCTTGGCTTCAAAGCTGCCCGAACAGCACTAGCGGCCCGACGTCTCTGCACGGCAGGATTGTCGTTGTGGGCCGAGGCTGCGTGTTCTCTCAAAGCGGAAAACCGTGCTGGCAATACCTTGCTAGAAACTCCTCCCACGGCACTACATGTTCAGCTCCGGCCAAACGAAAGGTGACCTCAGGCCTCAAGGTAAGTTCCAGCGTTTCACGTCGGGGGAGTTGGGTGTGCAGTGGTTTCCATGAGGCCAGACTCCACCACGGAGTGCCTTAACTCTGCGACGCTCCTGGGGGCACACAGGATAGGAGCTCGTTCGCCAATTTCGCAGGATGACTTCTCTCCGTGCCGGAACGGCGGCTCCTGGCTTCTAGAGGAACCTTAGCCTAAACAGGCCCCTGGAGGAAGCTCTTCACATTCAGAGCAAGGGCAACGTACTGCTCTCTGGCTTGCCTGGCTTGAGTGCCCCAGTCGTCAAAGAGCCTCGCGAAAGCAGTGCTGCGCAGACTCCCTTTGCCAGTCGAACGGCCTCCTTGACTGAAAGAGAACTGCAGTGCCAAAAGGCACCGTGCTGACGACTGGCTCCAGGAAGAGACTCGGGACAGCACTCTCATAGAAGCGAAAGCTAGGCTGTGCGCCCAGCCTGAGGAGCAGTACGTACGTTTGCCACACTTCTTTACAGAGCTAGGCGTGAGCCAGAGAGCCTCGGTCACTGAGGCCTACCTAAGGGACTGCCACACTTACCCAGTAGCTCCCACGCAGAGGTCCCTGTGCCCAAACGGGCCTCCACGGAAGGGCCCTGTTCCTCCCGTTGTGTTTCCTTGAGGTAATCAGAAACCGCTGAGGATCCCTATAGGAGCTCCGGTTTGAAGCTGGGCGACCCTGGCTAAACCTTATTCCCCTCCGTGGTAAACGAGACAGTGGCGGGTCCTAAGCTGCCTGAAGTACACTGCTCGCGCCCACCTTCTCTTTGCTGCCGGAAGGCCTCCCACAAGAAGTCTGAGTTTACTCGTGACAGCAGAAGTCTGAGTTTACGCGTGTGAGGCCTGCTGCTCTCAGTTCCTTGCTGGGAGCTTCAGCAGGAGCGCTCGGGAGCTCGCCGGCACAAGAACTGTGAGTGCCCTCGCCCCACCCCGGCCTCAAGCAAAAGTCCAGATTTCCCCCGTCAGAGTGCCATAGGAGCGAAGAAGCATGCGTTAAAGGAGGGCTTCAACAGTGCTAGGGCTTTATTTCACGAGACACCGTGCACTCACGTTCGTTGTAACAACTGTCAAAGGGCACTGGATGCCTTCCAACTCCTCTCTTGCGTTTGAGCCACAGGAAGTAAATGCATTCGTTTGATTAAGCTCCGTGAACGTGCAACGACGATGGCGAAGCGCTGCCCTGTTCGCTCGAAAGCTCTCGTTTGTACGGCCTTCACACGGCCTCAAGGTACGCCGTTCTAAACAACCTTACACTCCACGCTGGTGTGCCCCCAATTGGGAATGTGGGCTCTTCTGTGAGACACCAATGTGCGTCCCAAAGGAAACCGGGGGGGGGGGGGGCTCCCCCAGGACGCCTGCTTACGGCAGTCGGTTGCCAGATGTTTACTTCCAGCCGGAGAAAGAGAAAAAGGACAGCTTTCCCGGGGACAATTCTGGACCCTTGGGAACATCCAGAATCACCAAAGCCTAAACTTGGCACGGCCTGGGGAACGCTCTTCCGCACGTCCAGCAATCCCCACGTCAAAACCTTTCTCGGCAGAGGCAGGCACTCTCTCCCTTGTACTAGATAGCTCGGCAGAACCTTCCGAGAAACATGCTGCGTCATTCAGCTTGAACGTGGGACGCGGATGGGAGAGTACGCTTTCTCCCCGTTTGGAGGCGCCGTGCGCTTGGCTTCAAAGCTGCCCGAACAGCACTAGCGGCCCGACGTCTCTGCACGGCAGGATTGTCGTTGTGGGCCGAGGCTGCGTGTTCTCTCAAAGCGGAAAACCGTGCTGGCAATACCTTGCTAGAAACTCCTCCCACGGCACTACATGTTCAGCTCCGGCCAAACGAAAGGTGACCTCAGGCCTCAAGGTAAGTTCCAGCGTTTCACGTCGGGGGAGTTGGGTGTGCAGTGGTTTCCATGAGGCCAGACTCCACCACGGAGTGCCTTAACTCTGCGACGCTCCTGGGGGCACACAGGATAGGAGCTCGTTCGCCAATTTCGCAGGATGACTTCTCTCCGTGCCGGAACGGCGGCTCCTGGCTTCTAGAGGAACCTTAGCCTAAACAGGCCCCTGGAGGAAGCTCTTCACATTCAGAGCAAGGGCAACGTACTGCTCTCTGGCTTGCCTGGCTTGAGTGCCCCAGTCGTCAAAGAGCCTCGCGAAAGCAGTGCTGCGCAGACTCCCTTTGCCAGTCGAACGGCCTCCTTGACTGAAAGAGAACTGCAGTGCCAAAAGGCACCGTGCTGACGACTGGCTCCAGGAAGAGACTCGGGACAGCACTCTCATAGAAGCGAAAGCTAGGCTGTGCGCCCAGCCTGAGGAGCAGTACGTACGTTTGCCACACTTCTTTACAGAGCTAGGCGTGAGCCAGAGAGCCTCGGTCACTGAGGCCTACCTAAGGGACTGCCACACTTACCCAGTAGCTCCCACGCAGAGGTCCCTGTGCCCAAACGGGCCTCCACGGAAGGGCCCTGTTCCTCCCGTTGTGTTTCCTTGAGGTAATCAGAAACCGCTGAGGATCCCTATAGGAGCTCCGGTTTGAAGCTGGGCGACCCTGGCTAAACCTTATTCCCCTCCGTGGTAAACGAGACAGTGGCGGGTCCTAAGCTGCCTGAAGTACACTGCTCGCGCCCACCTTCTCTTTGCTGCCGGAAGGCCTCCCACAAGAAGTCTGAGTTTACTCGTGACAGCAGAAGTCTGAGTTTACGCGTGTGAGGCCTGCTGCTCTCAGTTCCTTGCTGGGAGCTTCAGCAGGAGCGCTCGGGAGCTCGCCGGCACAAGAACTGTGAGTGCCCTCGCCCCACCCCGGCCTCAAGCAAAAGTCCAGATTTCCCCCGTCAGAGTGCCATAGGAGCGAAGAAGCATGCGTTAAAGGAGGGCTTCAACAGTGCTAGGGCTTTATTTCACGAGACACCGTGCACTCACGTTCGTTGTAACAACTGTCAAAGGGCACTGGATGCCTTCCAACTCCTCTCTTGCGTTTGAGCCACAGGAAGTAAATGCATTCGTTTGATTAAGCTCCGTGAACGTGCAACGACGATGGCGAAGCGCTGCCCTGTTCGCTCGAAAGCTCTCGTTTGTACGGCCTTCACACGGCCTCAAGGTACGCCGTTCTAAACAACCTTACACTCCACGCTGGTGTGCCCCCAATTGGGAATGTGGGCTCTTCTGTGAGACACCAATGTGCGTCCCAAAGGAAACCGGGGGGGGGGGGGGCTCCCCCAGGACGCCTGCTTACGGCAGTCGGTTGCCAGATGTTTACTTCCAGCCGGAGAAAGAGAAAAAGGACAGCTTTCCCGGGGACAATTCTGGACCCTTGGGAACATCCAGAATCACCAAAGCCTAAACTTGGCACGGCCTGGGGAACGCTCTTCCGCACGTCCAGCAATCCCCACGTCAAAACCTTTCTCGGCAGAGGCAGGCACTCTCTCCCTTGTACTAGATAGCTCGGCAGAACCTTCCGAGAAACATGCTGCGTCATTCAGCTTGAACGTGGGACGCGGATGGGAGAGTACGCTTTCTCCCCGTTTGGAGGCGCCGTGCGCTTGGCTTCAAAGCTGCCCGAACAGCACTAGCGGCCCGACGTCTCTGCACGGCAGGATTGTCGTTGTGGGCCGAGGCTGCGTGTTCTCTCAAAGCGGAAAACCGTGCTGGCAATACCTTGCTAGAAACTCCTCCCACGGCACTACATGTTCAGCTCCGGCCAAACGAAAGGTGACCTCAGGCCTCAAGGTAAGTTCCAGCGTTTCACGTCGGGGGAGTTGGGTGTGCAGTGGTTTCCATGAGGCCAGACTCCACCACGGAGTGCCTTAACTCTGCGACGCTCCTGGGGGCACACAGGATAGGAGCTCGTTCGCCAATTTCGCAGGATGACTTCTCTCCGTGCCGGAACGGCGGCTCCTGGCTTCTAGAGGAACCTTAGCCTAAACAGGCCCCTGGAGGAAGCTCTTCACATTCAGAGCAAGGGCAACGTACTGCTCTCTGGCTTGCCTGGCTTGAGTGCCCCAGTCGTCAAAGAGCCTCGCGAAAGCAGTGCTGCGCAGACTCCCTTTGCCAGTCGAACGGCCTCCTTGACTGAAAGAGAACTGCAGTGCCAAAAGGCACCGTGCTGACGACTGGCTCCAGGAAGAGACTCGGGACAGCACTCTCATAGAAGCGAAAGCTAGGCTGTGCGCCCAGCCTGAGGAGCAGTACGTACGTTTGCCACACTTCTTTACAGAGCTAGGCGTGAGCCAGAGAGCCTCGGTCACTGAGGCCTACCTAAGGGACTGCCACACTTACCCAGTAGCTCCCACGCAGAGGTCCCTGTGCCCAAACGGGCCTCCACGGAAGGGCCCTGTTCCTCCCGTTGTGTTTCCTTGAGGTAATCAGAAACCGCTGAGGATCCCTATAGGAGCTCCGGTTTGAAGCTGGGCGACCCTGGCTAAACCTTATTCCCCTCCGTGGTAAACGAGACAGTGGCGGGTCCTAAGCTGCCTGAAGTACACTGCTCGCGCCCACCTTCTCTTTGCTGCCGGAAGGCCTCCCACAAGAAGTCTGAGTTTACTCGTGACAGCAGAAGTCTGAGTTTACGCGTGTGAGGCCTGCTGCTCTCAGTTCCTTGCTGGGAGCTTCAGCAGGAGCGCTCGGGAGCTCGCCGGCACAAGAACTGTGAGTGCCCTCGCCCCACCCCGGCCTCAAGCAAAAGTCCAGATTTCCCCCGTCAGAGTGCCATAGGAGCGAAGAAGCATGCGTTAAAGGAGGGCTTCAACAGTGCTAGGGCTTTATTTCACGAGACACCGTGCACTCACGTTCGTTGTAACAACTGTCAAAGGGCACTGGATGCCTTCCAACTCCTCTCTTGCGTTTGAGCCACAGGAAGTAAATGCATTCGTTTGATTAAGCTCCGTGAACGTGCAACGACGATGGCGAAGCGCTGCCCTGTTCGCTCGAAAGCTCTCGTTTGTACGGCCTTCACACGGCCTCAAGGTACGCCGTTCTAAACAACCTTACACTCCACGCTGGTGTGCCCCCAATTGGGAATGTGGGCTCTTCTGTGAGACACCAATGTGCGTCCCAAAGGAAACCGGGGGGGGGGGGGGCTCCCCCAGGACGCCTGCTTACGGCAGTCGGTTGCCAGATGTTTACTTCCAGCCGGAGAAAGAGAAAAAGGACAGCTTTCCCGGGGACAATTCTGGACCCTTGGGAACATCCAGAATCACCAAAGCCTAAACTTGGCACGGCCTGGGGAACGCTCTTCCGCACGTCCAGCAATCCCCACGTCAAAACCTTTCTCGGCAGAGGCAGGCACTCTCTCCCTTGTACTAGATAGCTCGGCAGAACCTTCCGAGAAACATGCTGCGTCATTCAGCTTGAACGTGGGACGCGGATGGGAGAGTACGCTTTCTCCCCGTTTGGAGGCGCCGTGCGCTTGGCTTCAAAGCTGCCCGAACAGCACTAGCGGCCCGACGTCTCTGCACGGCAGGATTGTCGTTGTGGGCCGAGGCTGCGTGTTCTCTCAAAGCGGAAAACCGTGCTGGCAATACCTTGCTAGAAACTCCTCCCACGGCACTACATGTTCAGCTCCGGCCAAACGAAAGGTGACCTCAGGCCTCAAGGTAAGTTCCAGCGTTTCACGTCGGGGGAGTTGGGTGTGCAGTGGTTTCCATGAGGCCAGACTCCACCACGGAGTGCCTTAACTCTGCGACGCTCCTGGGGGCACACAGGATAGGAGCTCGTTCGCCAATTTCGCAGGATGACTTCTCTCCGTGCCGGAACGGCGGCTCCTGGCTTCTAGAGGAACCTTAGCCTAAACAGGCCCCTGGAGGAAGCTCTTCACATTCAGAGCAAGGGCAACGTACTGCTCTCTGGCTTGCCTGGCTTGAGTGCCCCAGTCGTCAAAGAGCCTCGCGAAAGCAGTGCTGCGCAGACTCCCTTTGCCAGTCGAACGGCCTCCTTGACTGAAAGAGAACTGCAGTGCCAAAAGGCACCGTGCTGACGACTGGCTCCAGGAAGAGACTCGGGACAGCACTCTCATAGAAGCGAAAGCTAGGCTGTGCGCCCAGCCTGAGGAGCAGTACGTACGTTTGCCACACTTCTTTACAGAGCTAGGCGTGAGCCAGAGAGCCTCGGTCACTGAGGCCTACCTAAGGGACTGCCACACTTACCCAGTAGCTCCCACGCAGAGGTCCCTGTGCCCAAACGGGCCTCCACGGAAGGGCCCTGTTCCTCCCGTTGTGTTTCCTTGAGGTAATCAGAAACCGCTGAGGATCCCTATAGGAGCTCCGGTTTGAAGCTGGGCGACCCTGGCTAAACCTTATTCCCCTCCGTGGTAAACGAGACAGTGGCGGGTCCTAAGCTGCCTGAAGTACACTGCTCGCGCCCACCTTCTCTTTGCTGCCGGAAGGCCTCCCACAAGAAGTCTGAGTTTACTCGTGACAGCAGAAGTCTGAGTTTACGCGTGTGAGGCCTGCTGGTCTCAGTTCCTTGCTGGGAGCTTCAGCAGGAGCGCTCGGGAGCTCGCCGGCACAAGAACTGTGAGTGCCCTCGCCCCACCCCGGCCTCAAGCAAAAGTCCAGATTTCCCCCGTCAGAGTGCCATAGGAGCGAAGAAGCATGCGTTAAAGGAGGGCTTCAACAGTGCTAGGGCTTTATTTCACGAGACACCGTGCACTCACGTTCGTTGTAACAACTGTCAAAGGGCACTGGATGCCTTCCAACTCCTCTCTTGCGTTTGAGCCACAGGAAGTAAATGCATTCGTTTGATTAAGCTCCGTGAACGTGCAACGACGATGGCGAAGCGCTGCCCTGTTCGCTCGAAAGCTCTCGTTTGTACGGCCTTCACACGGCCTCAAGGTACGCCGTTCTAAACAACCTTACACTCCACGCTGGTGTGCCCCCAATTGGGAATGTGGGCTCTTCTGTGAGACACCAATGTGCGTCCCAAAGGAAACCGGGGGGGGGGGGGGGCTCCCCCAGGACGCCTGCTTACGGCAGTCGGTTGCCAGATGTTTACTTCCAGCCGGAGAAAGAGAAAAAGGACAGCTTTCCCGGGGACAATTCTGGACCCTTGGGAACATCCAGAATCACCAAAGCCTAAACTTGGCACGGCCTGGGGAACGCTCTTCCGCACGTCCAGCAATCCCCACGTCAAAACCTTTCTCGGCAGAGGCAGGCACTCTCTCCCTTGTACTAGATAGCTCGGCAGAACCTTCCGAGAAACATGCTGCGTCATTCAGCTTGAACGTGGGACGCGGATGGGAGAGTACGCTTTCTCCCCGTTTGGAGGCGCCGTGCGCTTGGCTTCAAAGCTGCCCGAACAGCACTAGCGGCCCGACGTCTCTGCACGGCAGGATTGTCGTTGTGGGCCGAGGCTGCGTGTTCTCTCAAAGCGGAAAACCGTGCTGGCAATACCTTGCTAGAAACTCCTCCCACGGCACTACATGTTCAGCTCCGGCCAAACGAAAGGTGACCTCAGGCCTCAAGGTAAGTTCCAGCGTTTCACGTCGGGGGAGTTGGGTGTGCAGTGGTTTCCATGAGGCCAGACTCCACCACGGAGTGCCTTAACTCTGCGACGCTCCTGGGGGCACACAGGATAGGAGCTCGTTCGCCAATTTCGCAGGATGACTTCTCTCCGTGCCGGAACGGCGGCTCCTGGCTTCTAGAGGAACCTTAGCCTAAACAGGCCCCTGGAGGAAGCTCTTCACATTCAGAGCAAGGGCAACGTACTGCTCTCTGGCTTGCCTGGCTTGAGTGCCCCAGTCGTCAAAGAGCCTCGCGAAAGCAGTGCTGCGCAGACTCCCTTTGCCAGTCGAACGGCCTCCTTGACTGAAAGAGAACTGCAGTGCCAAAAGGCACCGTGCTGACGACTGGCTCCAGGAAGAGACTCGGGACAGCACTCTCATAGAAGCGAAAGCTAGGCTGTGCGCCCAGCCTGAGGAGCAGTACGTACGTTTGCCACACTTCTTTACAGAGCTAGGCGTGAGCCAGAGAGCCTCGGTCACTGAGGCCTACCTAAGGGACTGCCACACTTACCCAGTAGCTCCCACGCAGAGGTCCCTGTGCCCAAACGGGCCTCCACGGAAGGGCCCTGTTCCTCCCGTTGTGTTTCCTTGAGGTAATCAGAAACCGCTGAGGATCCCTATAGGAGCTCCGGTTTGAAGCTGGGCGACCCTGGCTAAACCTTATTCCCCTCCGTGGTAAACGAGACAGTGGCGGGTCCTAAGCTGCCTGAAGTACACTGCTCGCGCCCACCTTCTCTTTGCTGCCGGAAGGCCTCCCACAAGAAGTCTGAGTTTACTCGTGACAGCAGAAGTCTGAGTTTACGCGTGTGAGGCCTGCTGCTCTCAGTTCCTTGCTGGGAGCTTCAGCAGGAGCGCTCGGGAGCTCGCCGGCACAAGAACTGTGAGTGCCCTCGCCCCACCCCGGCCTCAAGCAAAAGTCCAGATTTCCCCCGTCAGAGTGCCATAGGAGCGAAGAAGCATGCGTTAAAGGAGGGCTTCAACAGTGCTAGGGCTTTATTTCACGAGACACCGTGCACTCACGTTCGTTGTAACAACTGTCAAAGGGCACTGGATGCCTTCCAACTCCTCTCTTGCGTTTGAGCCACAGGAAGTAAATGCATTCGTTTGATTAAGCTCCGTGAACGTGCAACGACGATGGCGAAGCGCTGCCCTGTTCGCTCGAAAGCTCTCGTTTGTACGGCCTTCACACGGCCTCAAGGTACGCCGTTCTAAACAACCTTACACTCCACGCTGGTGTGCCCCCAATTGGGAATGTGGGCTCTTCTGTGAGACACCAATGTGCGTCCCAAAGGAAACCGGGGGGGGGGGGGGCTCCCCCAGGACGCCTGCTTACGGCAGTCGGTTGCCAGATGTTTACTTCCAGCCGGAGAAAGAGAAAAAGGACAGCTTTCCCGGGGACAATTCTGGACCCTTGGGAACATCCAGAATCACCAAAGCCTAAACTTGGCACGGCCTGGGGAACGCTCTTCCGCACGTCCAGCAATCCCCACGTCAAAACCTTTCTCGGCAGAGGCAGGCACTCTCTCCCTTGTACTAGATAGCTCGGCAGAACCTTCCGAGAAACATGCTGCGTCATTCAGCTTGAACGTGGGACGCGGATGGGAGAGTACGCTTTCTCCCCGTTTGGAGGCGCCGTGCGCTTGGCTTCAAAGCTGCCCGAACAGCACTAGCGGCCCGACGTCTCTGCACGGCAGGATTGTCGTTGTGGGCCGAGGCTGCGTGTTCTCTCAAAGCGGAAAACCGTGCTGGCAATACCTTGCTAGAAACTCCTCCCACGGCACTACATGTTCAGCTCCGGCCAAACGAAAGGTGACCTCAGGCCTCAAGGTAAGTTCCAGCGTTTCACGTCGGGGGAGTTGGGTGTGCAGTGGTTTCCATGAGGCCAGACTCCACCACGGAGTGCCTTAACTCTGCGACGCTCCTGGGGGCACACAGGATAGGAGCTCGTTCGCCAATTTCGCAGGATGACTTCTCTCCGTGCCGGAACGGCGGCTCCTGGCTTCTAGAGGAACCTTAGCCTAAACAGGCCCCTGGAGGAAGCTCTTCACATTCAGAGCAAGGGCAACGTACTGCTCTCTGGCTTGCCTGGCTTGAGTGCCCCAGTCGTCAAAGAGCCTCGCGAAAGCAGTGCTGCGCAGACTCCCTTTGCCAGTCGAACGGCCTCCTTGACTGAAAGAGAACTGCAGTGCCAAAAGGCACCGTGCTGACGACTGGCTCCAGGAAGAGACTCGGGACAGCACTCTCATAGAAGCGAAAGCTAGGCTGTGCGCCCAGCCTGAGGAGCAGTACGTACGTTTGCCACACTTCTTTACAGAGCTAGGCGTGAGCCAGAGAGCCTCGGTCACTGAGGCCTACCTAAGGGACTGCCACACTTACCCAGTAGCTCCCACGCAGAGGTCCCTGTGCCCAAACGGGCCTCCACGGAAGGGCCCTGTTCCTCCCGTTGTGTTTCCTTGAGGTAATCAGAAACCGCTGAGGATCCCTATAGGAGCTCCGGTTTGAAGCTGGGCGACCCTGGCTAAACCTTATTCCCCTCCGTGGTAAACGAGACAGTGGCGGGTCCTAAGCTGCCTGAAGTACACTGCTCGCGCCCACCTTCTCTTTGCTGCCGGAAGGCCTCCCACAAGAAGTCTGAGTTTACTCGTGACAGCAGAAGTCTGAGTTTACGCGTGTGAGGCCTGCTGCTCTCAGTTCCTTGCTGGGAGCTTCAGCAGGAGCGCTCGGGAGCTCGCCGGCACAAGAACTGTGAGTGCCCTCGCCCCACCCCGGCCTCAAGCAAAAGTCCAGATTTCCCCCGTCAGAGTGCCATAGGAGCGAAGAAGCATGCGTTAAAGGAGGGCTTCAACAGTGCTAGGGCTTTATTTCACGAGACACCGTGCACTCACGTTCGTTGTAACAACTGTCAAAGGGCACTGGATGCCTTCCAACTCCTCTCTTGCGTTTGAGCCACAGGAAGTAAATGCATTCGTTTGATTAAGCTCCGTGAACGTGCAACGACGATGGCGAAGCGCTGCCCTGTTCGCTCGAAAGCTCTCGTTTGTACGGCCTTCACACGGCCTCAAGGTACGCCGTTCTAAACAACCTTACACTCCACGCTGGTGTGCCCCCAATTGGGAATGTGGGCTCTTCTGTGAGACACCAATGTGCGTCCCAAAGGAAACCGGGGGGGGGGGGGGCTCCCCCAGGACGCCTGCTTACGGCAGTCGGTTGCCAGATGTTTACTTCCAGCCGGAGAAAGAGAAAAAGGACAGCTTTCCCGGGGACAATTCTGGACCCTTGGGAACATCCAGAATCACCAAAGCCTAAACTTGGCACGGCCTGGGGAACGCTCTTCCGCACGTCCAGCAATCCCCACGTCAAAACCTTTCTCGGCAGAGGCAGGCACTCTCTCCCTTGTACTAGATAGCTCGGCAGAACCTTCCGAGAAACATGCTGCGTCATTCAGCTTGAACGTGGGACGCGGATGGGAGAGTACGCTTTCTCCCCGTTTGGAGGCGCCGTGCGCTTGGCTTCAAAGCTGCCCGAACAGCACTAGCGGCCCGACGTCTCTGCACGGCAGGATTGTCGTTGTGGGCCGAGGCTGCGTGTTCTCTCAAAGCGGAAAACCGTGCTGGCAATACCTTGCTAGAAACTCCTCCCACGGCACTACATGTTCAGCTCCGGCCAAACGAAAGGTGACCTCAGGCCTCAAGGTAAGTTCCAGCGTTTCACGTCGGGGGAGTTGGGTGTGCAGTGGTTTCCATGAGGCCAGACTCCACCACGGAGTGCCTTAACTCTGCGACGCTCCTGGGGGCACACAGGATAGGAGCTCGTTCGCCAATTTCGCAGGATGACTTCTCTCCGTGCCGGAACGGCGGCTCCTGGCTTCTAGAGGAACCTTAGCCTAAACAGGCCCCTGGAGGAAGCTCTTCACATTCAGAGCAAGGGCAACGTACTGCTCTCTGGCTTGCCTGGCTTGAGTGCCCCAGTCGTCAAAGAGCCTCGCGAAAGCAGTGCTGCGCAGACTCCCTTTGCCAGTCGAACGGCCTCCTTGACTGAAAGAGAACTGCAGTGCCAAAAGGCACCGTGCTGACGACTGGCTCCAGGAAGAGACTCGGGACAGCACTCTCATAGAAGCGAAAGCTAGGCTGTGCGCCCAGCCTGAGGAGCAGTACGTACGTTTGCCACACTTCTTTACAGAGCTAGGCGTGAGCCAGAGAGCCTCGGTCACTGAGGCCTACCTAAGGGACTGCCACACTTACCCAGTAGCTCCCACGCAGAGGTCCCTGTGCCCAAACGGGCCTCCACGGAAGGGCCCTGTTCCTCCCGTTGTGTTTCCTTGAGGTAATCAGAAACCGCTGAGGATCCCTATAGGAGCTCCGGTTTGAAGCTGGGCGACCCTGGCTAAACCTTATTCCCCTCCGTGGTAAACGAGACAGTGGCGGGTCCTAAGCTGCCTGAAGTACACTGCTCGCGCCCACCTTCTCTTTGCTGCCGGAAGGCCTCCCACAAGAAGTCTGAGTTTACTCGTGACAGCAGAAGTCTGAGTTTACGCGTGTGAGGCCTGCTGGTCTCAGTTCCTTGCTGGGAGCTTCAGCAGGAGCGCTCGGGAGCTCGCCGGCACAAGAACTGTGAGTGCCCTCGCCCCACCCCGGCCTCAAGCAAAAGTCCAGATTTCCCCCGTCAGAGTGCCATAGGAGCGAAGAAGCATGCGTTAAAGGAGGGCTTCAACAGTGCTAGGGCTTTATTTCACGAGACACCGTGCACTCACGTTCGTTGTAACAACTGTCAAAGGGCACTGGATGCCTTCCAACTCCTCTCTTGCGTTTGAGCCACAGGAAGTAAATGCATTCGTTTGATTAAGCTCCGTGAACGTGCAACGACGATGGCGAAGCGCTGCCCTGTTCGCTCGAAAGCTCTCGTTTGTACGGCCTTCACACGGCCTCAAGGTACGCCGTTCTAAACAACCTTACACTCCACGCTGGTGTGCCCCCAATTGGGAATGTGGGCTCTTCTGTGAGACACCAATGTGCGTCCCAAAGGAAACCGGGGGGGGGGGGGGGCTCCCCCAGGACGCCTGCTTACGGCAGTCGGTTGCCAGATGTTTACTTCCAGCCGGAGAAAGAGAAAAAGGACAGCTTTCCCGGGGACAATTCTGGACCCTTGGGAACATCCAGAATCACCAAAGCCTAAACTTGGCACGGCCTGGGGAACGCTCTTCCGCACGTCCAGCAATCCCCACGTCAAAACCTTTCTCGGCAGAGGCAGGCACTCTCTCCCTTGTACTAGATAGCTCGGCAGAACCTTCCGAGAAACATGCTGCGTCATTCAGCTTGAACGTGGGACGCGGATGGGAGAGTACGCTTTCTCCCCGTTTGGAGGCGCCGTGCGCTTGGCTTCAAAGCTGCCCGAACAGCACTAGCGGCCCGACGTCTCTGCACGGCAGGATTGTCGTTGTGGGCCGAGGCTGCGTGTTCTCTCAAAGCGGAAAACCGTGCTGGCAATACCTTGCTAGAAACTCCTCCCACGGCACTACATGTTCAGCTCCGGCCAAACGAAAGGTGACCTCAGGCCTCAAGGTAAGTTCCAGCGTTTCACGTCGGGGGAGTTGGGTGTGCAGTGGTTTCCATGAGGCCAGACTCCACCACGGAGTGCCTTAACTCTGCGACGCTCCTGGGGGCACACAGGATAGGAGCTCGTTCGCCAATTTCGCAGGATGACTTCTCTCCGTGCCGGAACGGCGGCTCCTGGCTTCTAGAGGAACCTTAGCCTAAACAGGCCCCTGGAGGAAGCTCTTCACATTCAGAGCAAGGGCAACGTACTGCTCTCTGGCTTGCCTGGCTTGAGTGCCCCAGTCGTCAAAGAGCCTCGCGAAAGCAGTGCTGCGCAGACTCCCTTTGCCAGTCGAACGGCCTCCTTGACTGAAAGAGAACTGCAGTGCCAAAAGGCACCGTGCTGACGACTGGCTCCAGGAAGAGACTCGGGACAGCACTCTCATAGAAGCGAAAGCTAGGCTGTGCGCCCAGCCTGAGGAGCAGTACGTACGTTTGCCACACTTCTTTACAGAGCTAGGCGTGAGCCAGAGAGCCTCGGTCACTGAGGCCTACCTAAGGGACTGCCACACTTACCCAGTAGCTCCCACGCAGAGGTCCCTGTGCCCAAACGGGCCTCCACGGAAGGGCCCTGTTCCTCCCGTTGTGTTTCCTTGAGGTAATCAGAAACCGCTGAGGATCCCTATAGGAGCTCCGGTTTGAAGCTGGGCGACCCTGGCTAAACCTTATTCCCCTCCGTGGTAAACGAGACAGTGGCGGGTCCTAAGCTGCCTGAAGTACACTGCTCGCGCCCACCTTCTCTTTGCTGCCGGAAGGCCTCCCACAAGAAGTCTGAGTTTACTCGTGACAGCAGAAGTCTGAGTTTACGCGTGTGAGGCCTGCTGCTCTCAGTTCCTTGCTGGGAGCTTCAGCAGGAGCGCTCGGGAGCTCGCCGGCACAAGAACTGTGAGTGCCCTCGCCCCACCCCGGCCTCAAGCAAAAGTCCAGATTTCCCCCGTCAGAGTGCCATAGGAGCGAAGAAGCATGCGTTAAAGGAGGGCTTCAACAGTGCTAGGGCTTTATTTCACGAGACACCGTGCACTCACGTTCGTTGTAACAACTGTCAAAGGGCACTGGATGCCTTCCAACTCCTCTCTTGCGTTTGAGCCACAGGAAGTAAATGCATTCGTTTGATTAAGCTCCGTGAACGTGCAACGACGATGGCGAAGCGCTGCCCTGTTCGCTCGAAAGCTCTCGTTTGTACGGCCTTCACACGGCCTCAAGGTACGCCGTTCTAAACAACCTTACACTCCACGCTGGTGTGCCCCCAATTGGGAATGTGGGCTCTTCTGTGAGACACCAATGTGCGTCCCAAAGGAAACCGGGGGGGGGGGGGGCTCCCCCAGGACGCCTGCTTACGGCAGTCGGTTGCCAGATGTTTACTTCCAGCCGGAGAAAGAGAAAAAGGACAGCTTTCCCGGGGACAATTCTGGACCCTTGGGAACATCCAGAATCACCAAAGCCTAAACTTGGCACGGCCTGGGGAACGCTCTTCCGCACGTCCAGCAATCCCCACGTCAAAACCTTTCTCGGCAGAGGCAGGCACTCTCTCCCTTGTACTAGATAGCTCGGCAGAACCTTCCGAGAAACATGCTGCGTCATTCAGCTTGAACGTGGGACGCGGATGGGAGAGTACGCTTTCTCCCCGTTTGGAGGCGCCGTGCGCTTGGCTTCAAAGCTGCCCGAACAGCACTAGCGGCCCGACGTCTCTGCACGGCAGGATTGTCGTTGTGGGCCGAGGCTGCGTGTTCTCTCAAAGCGGAAAACCGTGCTGGCAATACCTTGCTAGAAACTCCTCCCACGGCACTACATGTTCAGCTCCGGCCAAACGAAAGGTGACCTCAGGCCTCAAGGTAAGTTCCAGCGTTTCACGTCGGGGGAGTTGGGTGTGCAGTGGTTTCCATGAGGCCAGACTCCACCACGGAGTGCCTTAACTCTGCGACGCTCCTGGGGGCACACAGGATAGGAGCTCGTTCGCCAATTTCGCAGGATGACTTCTCTCCGTGCCGGAACGGCGGCTCCTGGCTTCTAGAGGAACCTTAGCCTAAACAGGCCCCTGGAGGAAGCTCTTCACATTCAGAGCAAGGGCAACGTACTGCTCTCTGGCTTGCCTGGCTTGAGTGCCCCAGTCGTCAAAGAGCCTCGCGAAAGCAGTGCTGCGCAGACTCCCTTTGCCAGTCGAACGGCCTCCTTGACTGAAAGAGAACTGCAGTGCCAAAAGGCACCGTGCTGACGACTGGCTCCAGGAAGAGACTCGGGACAGCACTCTCATAGAAGCGAAAGCTAGGCTGTGCGCCCAGCCTGAGGAGCAGTACGTACGTTTGCCACACTTCTTTACAGAGCTAGGCGTGAGCCAGAGAGCCTCGGTCACTGAGGCCTACCTAAGGGACTGCCACACTTACCCAGTAGCTCCCACGCAGAGGTCCCTGTGCCCAAACGGGCCTCCACGGAAGGGCCCTGTTCCTCCCGTTGTGTTTCCTTGAGGTAATCAGAAACCGCTGAGGATCCCTATAGGAGCTCCGGTTTGAAGCTGGGCGACCCTGGCTAAACCTTATTCCCCTCCGTGGTAAACGAGACAGTGGCGGGTCCTAAGCTGCCTGAAGTACACTGCTCGCGCCCACCTTCTCTTTGCTGCCGGAAGGCCTCCCACAAGAAGTCTGAGTTTACTCGTGACAGCAGAAGTCTGAGTTTACGCGTGTGAGGCCTGCTGCTCTCAGTTCCTTGCTGGGAGCTTCAGCAGGAGCGCTCGGGAGCTCGCCGGCACAAGAACTGTGAGTGCCCTCGCCCCACCCCGGCCTCAAGCAAAAGTCCAGATTTCCCCCGTCAGAGTGCCATAGGAGCGAAGAAGCATGCGTTAAAGGAGGGCTTCAACAGTGCTAGGGCTTTATTTCACGAGACACCGTGCACTCACGTTCGTTGTAACAACTGTCAAAGGGCACTGGATGCCTTCCAACTCCTCTCTTGCGTTTGAGCCACAGGAAGTAAATGCATTCGTTTGATTAAGCTCCGTGAACGTGCAACGACGATGGCGAAGCGCTGCCCTGTTCGCTCGAAAGCTCTCGTTTGTACGGCCTTCACACGGCCTCAAGGTACGCCGTTCTAAACAACCTTACACTCCACGCTGGTGTGCCCCCAATTGGGAATGTGGGCTCTTCTGTGAGACACCAATGTGCGTCCCAAAGGAAACCGGGGGGGGGGGGGGCTCCCCCAGGACGCCTGCTTACGGCAGTCGGTTGCCAGATGTTTACTTCCAGCCGGAGAAAGAGAAAAAGGACAGCTTTCCCGGGGACAATTCTGGACCCTTGGGAACATCCAGAATCACCAAAGCCTAAACTTGGCACGGCCTGGGGAACGCTCTTCCGCACGTCCAGCAATCCCCACGTCAAAACCTTTCTCGGCAGAGGCAGGCACTCTCTCCCTTGTACTAGATAGCTCGGCAGAACCTTCCGAGAAACATGCTGCGTCATTCAGCTTGAACGTGGGACGCGGATGGGAGAGTACGCTTTCTCCCCGTTTGGAGGCGCCGTGCGCTTGGCTTCAAAGCTGCCCGAACAGCACTAGCGGCCCGACGTCTCTGCACGGCAGGATTGTCGTTGTGGGCCGAGGCTGCGTGTTCTCTCAAAGCGGAAAACCGTGCTGGCAATACCTTGCTAGAAACTCCTCCCACGGCACTACATGTTCAGCTCCGGCCAAACGAAAGGTGACCTCAGGCCTCAAGGTAAGTTCCAGCGTTTCACGTCGGGGGAGTTGGGTGTGCAGTGGTTTCCATGAGGCCAGACTCCACCACGGAGTGCCTTAACTCTGCGACGCTCCTGGGGGCACACAGGATAGGAGCTCGTTCGCCAATTTCGCAGGATGACTTCTCTCCGTGCCGGAACGGCGGCTCCTGGCTTCTAGAGGAACCTTAGCCTAAACAGGCCCCTGGAGGAAGCTCTTCACATTCAGAGCAAGGGCAACGTACTGCTCTCTGGCTTGCCTGGCTTGAGTGCCCCAGTCGTCAAAGAGCCTCGCGAAAGCAGTGCTGCGCAGACTCCCTTTGCCAGTCGAACGGCCTCCTTGACTGAAAGAGAACTGCAGTGCCAAAAGGCACCGTGCTGACGACTGGCTCCAGGAAGAGACTCGGGACAGCACTCTCATAGAAGCGAAAGCTAGGCTGTGCGCCCAGCCTGAGGAGCAGTACGTACGTTTGCCACACTTCTTTACAGAGCTAGGCGTGAGCCAGAGAGCCTCGGTCACTGAGGCCTACCTAAGGGACTGCCACACTTACCCAGTAGCTCCCACGCAGAGGTCCCTGTGCCCAAACGGGCCTCCACGGAAGGGCCCTGTTCCTCCCGTTGTGTTTCCTTGAGGTAATCAGAAACCGCTGAGGATCCCTATAGGAGCTCCGGTTTGAAGCTGGGCGACCCTGGCTAAACCTTATTCCCCTCCGTGGTAAACGAGACAGTGGCGGGTCCTAAGCTGCCTGAAGTACACTGCTCGCGCCCACCTTCTCTTTGCTGCCGGAAGGCCTCCCACAAGAAGTCTGAGTTTACTCGTGACAGCAGAAGTCTGAGTTTACGCGTGTGAGGCCTGCTGCTCTCAGTTCCTTGCTGGGAGCTTCAGCAGGAGCGCTCGGGAGCTCGCCGGCACAAGAACTGTGAGTGCCCTCGCCCCACCCCGGCCTCAAGCAAAAGTCCAGATTTCCCCCGTCAGAGTGCCATAGGAGCGAAGAAGCATGCGTTAAAGGAGGGCTTCAACAGTGCTAGGGCTTTATTTCACGAGACACCGTGCACTCACGTTCGTTGTAACAACTGTCAAAGGGCACTGGATGCCTTCCAACTCCTCTCTTGCGTTTGAGCCACAGGAAGTAAATGCATTCGTTTGATTAAGCTCCGTGAACGTGCAACGACGATGGCGAAGCGCTGCCCTGTTCGCTCGAAAGCTCTCGTTTGTACGGCCTTCACACGGCCTCAAGGTACGCCGTTCTAAACAACCTTACACTCCACGCTGGTGTGCCCCCAATTGGGAATGTGGGCTCTTCTGTGAGACACCAATGTGCGTCCCAAAGGAAACCGGGGGGGGGGGGGGCTCCCCCAGGACGCCTGCTTACGGCAGTCGGTTGCCAGATGTTTACTTCCAGCCGGAGAAAGAGAAAAAGGACAGCTTTCCCGGGGACAATTCTGGACCCTTGGGAACATCCAGAATCACCAAAGCCTAAACTTGGCACGGCCTGGGGAACGCTCTTCCGCACGTCCAGCAATCCCCACGTCAAAACCTTTCTCGGCAGAGGCAGGCACTCTCTCCCTTGTACTAGATAGCTCGGCAGAACCTTCCGAGAAACATGCTGCGTCATTCAGCTTGAACGTGGGACGCGGATGGGAGAGTACGCTTTCTCCCCGTTTGGAGGCGCCGTGCGCTTGGCTTCAAAGCTGCCCGAACAGCACTAGCGGCCCGACGTCTCTGCACGGCAGGATTGTCGTTGTGGGCCGAGGCTGCGTGTTCTCTCAAAGCGGAAAACCGTGCTGGCAATACCTTGCTAGAAACTCCTCCCACGGCACTACATGTTCAGCTCCGGCCAAACGAAAGGTGACCTCAGGCCTCAAGGTAAGTTCCAGCGTTTCACGTCGGGGGAGTTGGGTGTGCAGTGGTTTCCATGAGGCCAGACTCCACCACGGAGTGCCTTAACTCTGCGACGCTCCTGGGGGCACACAGGATAGGAGCTCGTTCGCCAATTTCGCAGGATGACTTCTCTCCGTGCCGGAACGGCGGCTCCTGGCTTCTAGAGGAACCTTAGCCTAAACAGGCCCCTGGAGGAAGCTCTTCACATTCAGAGCAAGGGCAACGTACTGCTCTCTGGCTTGCCTGGCTTGAGTGCCCCAGTCGTCAAAGAGCCTCGCGAAAGCAGTGCTGCGCAGACTCCCTTTGCCAGTCGAACGGCCTCCTTGACTGAAAGAGAACTGCAGTGCCAAAAGGCACCGTGCTGACGACTGGCTCCAGGAAGAGACTCGGGACAGCACTCTCATAGAAGCGAAAGCTAGGCTGTGCGCCCAGCCTGAGGAGCAGTACGTACGTTTGCCACACTTCTTTACAGAGCTAGGCGTGAGCCAGAGAGCCTCGGTCACTGAGGCCTACCTAAGGGACTGCCACACTTACCCAGTAGCTCCCACGCAGAGGTCCCTGTGCCCAAACGGGCCTCCACGGAAGGGCCCTGTTCCTCCCGTTGTGTTTCCTTGAGGTAATCAGAAACCGCTGAGGATCCCTATAGGAGCTCCGGTTTGAAGCTGGGCGACCCTGGCTAAACCTTATTCCCCTCCGTGGTAAACGAGACAGTGGCGGGTCCTAAGCTGCCTGAAGTACACTGCTCGCGCCCACCTTCTCTTTGCTGCCGGAAGGCCTCCCACAAGAAGTCTGAGTTTACTCGTGACAGCAGAAGTCTGAGTTTACGCGTGTGAGGCCTGCTGCTCTCAGTTCCTTGCTGGGAGCTTCAGCAGGAGCGCTCGGGAGCTCGCCGGCACAAGAACTGTGAGTGCCCTCGCCCCACCCCGGCCTCAAGCAAAAGTCCAGATTTCCCCCGTCAGAGTGCCATAGGAGCGAAGAAGCATGCGTTAAAGGAGGGCTTCAACAGTGCTAGGGCTTTATTTCACGAGACACCGTGCACTCACGTTCGTTGTAACAACTGTCAAAGGGCACTGGATGCCTTCCAACTCCTCTCTTGCGTTTGAGCCACAGGAAGTAAATGCATTCGTTTGATTAAGCTCCGTGAACGTGCAACGACGATGGCGAAGCGCTGCCCTGTTCGCTCGAAAGCTCTCGTTTGTACGGCCTTCACACGGCCTCAAGGTACGCCGTTCTAAACAACCTTACACTCCACGCTGGTGTGCCCCCAATTGGGAATGTGGGCTCTTCTGTGAGACACCAATGTGCGTCCCAAAGGAAACCGGGGGGGGGGGGGGCTCCCCCAGGACGCCTGCTTACGGCAGTCGGTTGCCAGATGTTTACTTCCAGCCGGAGAAAGAGAAAAAGGACAGCTTTCCCGGGGACAATTCTGGACCCTTGGGAACATCCAGAATCACCAAAGCCTAAACTTGGCACGGCCTGGGGAACGCTCTTCCGCACGTCCAGCAATCCCCACGTCAAAACCTTTCTCGGCAGAGGCAGGCACTCTCTCCCTTGTACTAGATAGCTCGGCAGAACCTTCCGAGAAACATGCTGCGTCATTCAGCTTGAACGTGGGACGCGGATGGGAGAGTACGCTTTCTCCCCGTTTGGAGGCGCCGTGCGCTTGGCTTCAAAGCTGCCCGAACAGCACTAGCGGCCCGACGTCTCTGCACGGCAGGATTGTCGTTGTGGGCCGAGGCTGCGTGTTCTCTCAAAGCGGAAAACCGTGCTGGCAATACCTTGCTAGAAACTCCTCCCACGGCACTACATGTTCAGCTCCGGCCAAACGAAAGGTGACCTCAGGCCTCAAGGTAAGTTCCAGCGTTTCACGTCGGGGGAGTTGGGTGTGCAGTGGTTTCCATGAGGCCAGACTCCACCACGGAGTGCCTTAACTCTGCGACGCTCCTGGGGGCACACAGGATAGGAGCTCGTTCGCCAATTTCGCAGGATGACTTCTCTCCGTGCCGGAACGGCGGCTCCTGGCTTCTAGAGGAACCTTAGCCTAAACAGGCCCCTGGAGGAAGCTCTTCACATTCAGAGCAAGGGCAACGTACTGCTCTCTGGCTTGCCTGGCTTGAGTGCCCCAGTCGTCAAAGAGCCTCGCGAAAGCAGTGCTGCGCAGACTCCCTTTGCCAGTCGAACGGCCTCCTTGACTGAAAGAGAACTGCAGTGCCAAAAGGCACCGTGCTGACGACTGGCTCCAGGAAGAGACTCGGGACAGCACTCTCATAGAAGCGAAAGCTAGGCTGTGCGCCCAGCCTGAGGAGCAGTACGTACGTTTGCCACACTTCTTTACAGAGCTAGGCGTGAGCCAGAGAGCCTCGGTCACTGAGGCCTACCTAAGGGACTGCCACACTTACCCAGTAGCTCCCACGCAGAGGTCCCTGTGCCCAAACGGGCCTCCACGGAAGGGCCCTGTTCCTCCCGTTGTGTTTCCTTGAGGTAATCAGAAACCGCTGAGGATCCCTATAGGAGCTCCGGTTTGAAGCTGGGCGACCCTGGCTAAACCTTATTCCCCTCCGTGGTAAACGAGACAGTGGCGGGTCCTAAGCTGCCTGAAGTACACTGCTCGCGCCCACCTTCTCTTTGCTGCCGGAAGGCCTCCCACAAGAAGTCTGAGTTTACTCGTGACAGCAGAAGTCTGAGTTTACGCGTGTGAGGCCTGCTGCTCTCAGTTCCTTGCTGGGAGCTTCAGCAGGAGCGCTCGGGAGCTCGCCGGCACAAGAACTGTGAGTGCCCTCGCCCCACCCCGGCCTCAAGCAAAAGTCCAGATTTCCCCCGTCAGAGTGCCATAGGAGCGAAGAAGCATGCGTTAAAGGAGGGCTTCAACAGTGCTAGGGCTTTATTTCACGAGACACCGTGCACTCACGTTCGTTGTAACAACTGTCAAAGGGCACTGGATGCCTTCCAACTCCTCTCTTGCGTTTGAGCCACAGGAAGTAAATGCATTCGTTTGATTAAGCTCCGTGAACGTGCAACGACGATGGCGAAGCGCTGCCCTGTTCGCTCGAAAGCTCTCGTTTGTACGGCCTTCACACGGCCTCAAGGTACGCCGTTCTAAACAACCTTACACTCCACGCTGGTGTGCCCCCAATTGGGAATGTGGGCTCTTCTGTGAGACACCAATGTGCGTCCCAAAGGAAACCGGGGGGGGGGGGGGCTCCCCCAGGACGCCTGCTTACGGCAGTCGGTTGCCAGATGTTTACTTCCAGCCGGAGAAAGAGAAAAAGGACAGCTTTCCCGGGGACAATTCTGGACCCTTGGGAACATCCAGAATCACCAAAGCCTAAACTTGGCACGGCCTGGGGAACGCTCTTCCGCACGTCCAGCAATCCCCACGTCAAAACCTTTCTCGGCAGAGGCAGGCACTCTCTCCCTTGTACTAGATAGCTCGGCAGAACCTTCCGAGAAACATGCTGCGTCATTCAGCTTGAACGTGGGACGCGGATGGGAGAGTACGCTTTCTCCCCGTTTGGAGGCGCCGTGCGCTTGGCTTCAAAGCTGCCCGAACAGCACTAGCGGCCCGACGTCTCTGCACGGCAGGATTGTCGTTGTGGGCCGAGGCTGCGTGTTCTCTCAAAGCGGAAAACCGTGCTGGCAATACCTTGCTAGAAACTCCTCCCACGGCACTACATGTTCAGCTCCGGCCAAACGAAAGGTGACCTCAGGCCTCAAGGTAAGTTCCAGCGTTTCACGTCGGGGGAGTTGGGTGTGCAGTGGTTTCCATGAGGCCAGACTCCACCACGGAGTGCCTTAACTCTGCGACGCTCCTGGGGGCACACAGGATAGGAGCTCGTTCGCCAATTTCGCAGGATGACTTCTCTCCGTGCCGGAACGGCGGCTCCTGGCTTCTAGAGGAACCTTAGCCTAAACAGGCCCCTGGAGGAAGCTCTTCACATTCAGAGCAAGGGCAACGTACTGCTCTCTGGCTTGCCTGGCTTGAGTGCCCCAGTCGTCAAAGAGCCTCGCGAAAGCAGTGCTGCGCAGACTCCCTTTGCCAGTCGAACGGCCTCCTTGACTGAAAGAGAACTGCAGTGCCAAAAGGCACCGTGCTGACGACTGGCTCCAGGAAGAGACTCGGGACAGCACTCTCATAGAAGCGAAAGCTAGGCTGTGCGCCCAGCCTGAGGAGCAGTACGTACGTTTGCCACACTTCTTTACAGAGCTAGGCGTGAGCCAGAGAGCCTCGGTCACTGAGGCCTACCTAAGGGACTGCCACACTTACCCAGTAGCTCCCACGCAGAGGTCCCTGTGCCCAAACGGGCCTCCACGGAAGGGCCCTGTTCCTCCCGTTGTGTTTCCTTGAGGTAATCAGAAACCGCTGAGGATCCCTATAGGAGCTCCGGTTTGAAGCTGGGCGACCCTGGCTAAACCTTATTCCCCTCCGTGGTAAACGAGACAGTGGCGGGTCCTAAGCTGCCTGAAGTACACTGCTCGCGCCCACCTTCTCTTTGCTGCCGGAAGGCCTCCCACAAGAAGTCTGAGTTTACTCGTGACAGCAGAAGTCTGAGTTTACGCGTGTGAGGCCTGCTGCTCTCAGTTCCTTGCTGGGAGCTTCAGCAGGAGCGCTCGGGAGCTCGCCGGCACAAGAACTGTGAGTGCCCTCGCCCCACCCCGGCCTCAAGCAAAAGTCCAGATTTCCCCCGTCAGAGTGCCATAGGAGCGAAGAAGCATGCGTTAAAGGAGGGCTTCAACAGTGCTAGGGCTTTATTTCACGAGACACCGTGCACTCACGTTCGTTGTAACAACTGTCAAAGGGCACTGGATGCCTTCCAACTCCTCTCTTGCGTTTGAGCCACAGGAAGTAAATGCATTCGTTTGATTAAGCTCCGTGAACGTGCAACGACGATGGCGAAGCGCTGCCCTGTTCGCTCGAAAGCTCTCGTTTGTACGGCCTTCACACGGCCTCAAGGTACGCCGTTCTAAACAACCTTACACTCCACGCTGGTGTGCCCCCAATTGGGAATGTGGGCTCTTCTGTGAGACACCAATGTGCGTCCCAAAGGAAACCGGGGGGGGGGGGGGCTCCCCCAGGACGCCTGCTTACGGCAGTCGGTTGCCAGATGTTTACTTCCAGCCGGAGAAAGAGAAAAAGGACAGCTTTCCCGGGGACAATTCTGGACCCTTGGGAACATCCAGAATCACCAAAGCCTAAACTTGGCACGGCCTGGGGAACGCTCTTCCGCACGTCCAGCAATCCCCACGTCAAAACCTTTCTCGGCAGAGGCAGGCACTCTCTCCCTTGTACTAGATAGCTCGGCAGAACCTTCCGAGAAACATGCTGCGTCATTCAGCTTGAACGTGGGACGCGGATGGGAGAGTACGCTTTCTCCCCGTTTGGAGGCGCCGTGCGCTTGGCTTCAAAGCTGCCCGAACAGCACTAGCGGCCCGACGTCTCTGCACGGCAGGATTGTCGTTGTGGGCCGAGGCTGCGTGTTCTCTCAAAGCGGAAAACCGTGCTGGCAATACCTTGCTAGAAACTCCTCCCACGGCACTACATGTTCAGCTCCGGCCAAACGAAAGGTGACCTCAGGCCTCAAGGTAAGTTCCAGCGTTTCACGTCGGGGGAGTTGGGTGTGCAGTGGTTTCCATGAGGCCAGACTCCACCACGGAGTGCCTTAACTCTGCGACGCTCCTGGGGGCACACAGGATAGGAGCTCGTTCGCCAATTTCGCAGGATGACTTCTCTCCGTGCCGGAACGGCGGCTCCTGGCTTCTAGAGGAACCTTAGCCTAAACAGGCCCCTGGAGGAAGCTCTTCACATTCAGAGCAAGGGCAACGTACTGCTCTCTGGCTTGCCTGGCTTGAGTGCCCCAGTCGTCAAAGAGCCTCGCGAAAGCAGTGCTGCGCAGACTCCCTTTGCCAGTCGAACGGCCTCCTTGACTGAAAGAGAACTGCAGTGCCAAAAGGCACCGTGCTGACGACTGGCTCCAGGAAGAGACTCGGGACAGCACTCTCATAGAAGCGAAAGCTAGGCTGTGCGCCCAGCCTGAGGAGCAGTACGTACGTTTGCCACACTTCTTTACAGAGCTAGGCGTGAGCCAGAGAGCCTCGGTCACTGAGGCCTACCTAAGGGACTGCCACACTTACCCAGTAGCTCCCACGCAGAGGTCCCTGTGCCCAAACGGGCCTCCACGGAAGGGCCCTGTTCCTCCCGTTGTGTTTCCTTGAGGTAATCAGAAACCGCTGAGGATCCCTATAGGAGCTCCGGTTTGAAGCTGGGCGACCCTGGCTAAACCTTATTCCCCTCCGTGGTAAACGAGACAGTGGCGGGTCCTAAGCTGCCTGAAGTACACTGCTCGCGCCCACCTTCTCTTTGCTGCCGGAAGGCCTCCCACAAGAAGTCTGAGTTTACTCGTGACAGCAGAAGTCTGAGTTTACGCGTGTGAGGCCTGCTGCTCTCAGTTCCTTGCTGGGAGCTTCAGCAGGAGCGCTCGGGAGCTCGCCGGCACAAGAACTGTGAGTGCCCTCGCCCCACCCCGGCCTCAAGCAAAAGTCCAGATTTCCCCCGTCAGAGTGCCATAGGAGCGAAGAAGCATGCGTTAAAGGAGGGCTTCAACAGTGCTAGGGCTTTATTTCACGAGACACCGTGCACTCACGTTCGTTGTAACAACTGTCAAAGGGCACTGGATGCCTTCCAACTCCTCTCTTGCGTTTGAGCCACAGGAAGTAAATGCATTCGTTTGATTAAGCTCCGTGAACGTGCAACGACGATGGCGAAGCGCTGCCCTGTTCGCTCGAAAGCTCTCGTTTGTACGGCCTTCACACGGCCTCAAGGTACGCCGTTCTAAACAACCTTACACTCCACGCTGGTGTGCCCCCAATTGGGAATGTGGGCTCTTCTGTGAGACACCAATGTGCGTCCCAAAGGAAACCGGGGGGGGGGGGGGCTCCCCCAGGACGCCTGCTTACGGCAGTCGGTTGCCAGATGTTTACTTCCAGCCGGAGAAAGAGAAAAAGGACAGCTTTCCCGGGGACAATTCTGGACCCTTGGGAACATCCAGAATCACCAAAGCCTAAACTTGGCACGGCCTGGGGAACGCTCTTCCGCACGTCCAGCAATCCCCACGTCAAAACCTTTCTCGGCAGAGGCAGGCACTCTCTCCCTTGTACTAGATAGCTCGGCAGAACCTTCCGAGAAACATGCTGCGTCATTCAGCTTGAACGTGGGACGCGGATGGGAGAGTACGCTTTCTCCCCGTTTGGAGGCGCCGTGCGCTTGGCTTCAAAGCTGCCCGAACAGCACTAGCGGCCCGACGTCTCTGCACGGCAGGATTGTCGTTGTGGGCCGAGGCTGCGTGTTCTCTCAAAGCGGAAAACCGTGCTGGCAATACCTTGCTAGAAACTCCTCCCACGGCACTACATGTTCAGCTCCGGCCAAACGAAAGGTGACCTCAGGCCTCAAGGTAAGTTCCAGCGTTTCACGTCGGGGGAGTTGGGTGTGCAGTGGTTTCCATGAGGCCAGACTCCACCACGGAGTGCCTTAACTCTGCGACGCTCCTGGGGGCACACAGGATAGGAGCTCGTTCGCCAATTTCGCAGGATGACTTCTCTCCGTGCCGGAACGGCGGCTCCTGGCTTCTAGAGGAACCTTAGCCTAAACAGGCCCCTGGAGGAAGCTCTTCACATTCAGAGCAAGGGCAACGTACTGCTCTCTGGCTTGCCTGGCTTGAGTGCCCCAGTCGTCAAAGAGCCTCGCGAAAGCAGTGCTGCGCAGACTCCCTTTGCCAGTCGAACGGCCTCCTTGACTGAAAGAGAACTGCAGTGCCAAAAGGCACCGTGCTGACGACTGGCTCCAGGAAGAGACTCGGGACAGCACTCTCATAGAAGCGAAAGCTAGGCTGTGCGCCCAGCCTGAGGAGCAGTACGTACGTTTGCCACACTTCTTTACAGAGCTAGGCGTGAGCCAGAGAGCCTCGGTCACTGAGGCCTACCTAAGGGACTGCCACACTTACCCAGTAGCTCCCACGCAGAGGTCCCTGTGCCCAAACGGGCCTCCACGGAAGGGCCCTGTTCCTCCCGTTGTGTTTCCTTGAGGTAATCAGAAACCGCTGAGGATCCCTATAGGAGCTCCGGTTTGAAGCTGGGCGACCCTGGCTAAACCTTATTCCCCTCCGTGGTAAACGAGACAGTGGCGGGTCCTAAGCTGCCTGAAGTACACTGCTCGCGCCCACCTTCTCTTTGCTGCCGGAAGGCCTCCCACAAGAAGTCTGAGTTTACTCGTGACAGCAGAAGTCTGAGTTTACGCGTGTGAGGCCTGCTGCTCTCAGTTCCTTGCTGGGAGCTTCAGCAGGAGCGCTCGGGAGCTCGCCGGCACAAGAACTGTGAGTGCCCTCGCCCCACCCCGGCCTCAAGCAAAAGTCCAGATTTCCCCCGTCAGAGTGCCATAGGAGCGAAGAAGCATGCGTTAAAGGAGGGCTTCAACAGTGCTAGGGCTTTATTTCACGAGACACCGTGCACTCACGTTCGTTGTAACAACTGTCAAAGGGCACTGGATGCCTTCCAACTCCTCTCTTGCGTTTGAGCCACAGGAAGTAAATGCATTCGTTTGATTAAGCTCCGTGAACGTGCAACGACGATGGCGAAGCGCTGCCCTGTTCGCTCGAAAGCTCTCGTTTGTACGGCCTTCACACGGCCTCAAGGTACGCCGTTCTAAACAACCTTACACTCCACGCTGGTGTGCCCCCAATTGGGAATGTGGGCTCTTCTGTGAGACACCAATGTGCGTCCCAAAGGAAACCGGGGGGGGGGGGGGCTCCCCCAGGACGCCTGCTTACGGCAGTCGGTTGCCAGATGTTTACTTCCAGCCGGAGAAAGAGAAAAAGGACAGCTTTCCCGGGGACAATTCTGGACCCTTGGGAACATCCAGAATCACCAAAGCCTAAACTTGGCACGGCCTGGGGAACGCTCTTCCGCACGTCCAGCAATCCCCACGTCAAAACCTTTCTCGGCAGAGGCAGGCACTCTCTCCCTTGTACTAGATAGCTCGGCAGAACCTTCCGAGAAACATGCTGCGTCATTCAGCTTGAACGTGGGACGCGGATGGGAGAGTACGCTTTCTCCCCGTTTGGAGGCGCCGTGCGCTTGGCTTCAAAGCTGCCCGAACAGCACTAGCGGCCCGACGTCTCTGCACGGCAGGATTGTCGTTGTGGGCCGAGGCTGCGTGTTCTCTCAAAGCGGAAAACCGTGCTGGCAATACCTTGCTAGAAACTCCTCCCACGGCACTACATGTTCAGCTCCGGCCAAACGAAAGGTGACCTCAGGCCTCAAGGTAAGTTCCAGCGTTTCACGTCGGGGGAGTTGGGTGTGCAGTGGTTTCCATGAGGCCAGACTCCACCACGGAGTGCCTTAACTCTGCGACGCTCCTGGGGGCACACAGGATAGGAGCTCGTTCGCCAATTTCGCAGGATGACTTCTCTCCGTGCCGGAACGGCGGCTCCTGGCTTCTAGAGGAACCTTAGCCTAAACAGGCCCCTGGAGGAAGCTCTTCACATTCAGAGCAAGGGCAACGTACTGCTCTCTGGCTTGCCTGGCTTGAGTGCCCCAGTCGTCAAAGAGCCTCGCGAAAGCAGTGCTGCGCAGACTCCCTTTGCCAGTCGAACGGCCTCCTTGACTGAAAGAGAACTGCAGTGCCAAAAGGCACCGTGCTGACGACTGGCTCCAGGAAGAGACTCGGGACAGCACTCTCATAGAAGCGAAAGCTAGGCTGTGCGCCCAGCCTGAGGAGCAGTACGTACGTTTGCCACACTTCTTTACAGAGCTAGGCGTGAGCCAGAGAGCCTCGGTCACTGAGGCCTACCTAAGGGACTGCCACACTTACCCAGTAGCTCCCACGCAGAGGTCCCTGTGCCCAAACGGGCCTCCACGGAAGGGCCCTGTTCCTCCCGTTGTGTTTCCTTGAGGTAATCAGAAACCGCTGAGGATCCCTATAGGAGCTCCGGTTTGAAGCTGGGCGACCCTGGCTAAACCTTATTCCCCTCCGTGGTAAACGAGACAGTGGCGGGTCCTAAGCTGCCTGAAGTACACTGCTCGCGCCCACCTTCTCTTTGCTGCCGGAAGGCCTCCCACAAGAAGTCTGAGTTTACTCGTGACAGCAGAAGTCTGAGTTTACGCGTGTGAGGCCTGCTGCTCTCAGTTCCTTGCTGGGAGCTTCAGCAGGAGCGCTCGGGAGCTCGCCGGCACAAGAACTGTGAGTGCCCTCGCCCCACCCCGGCCTCAAGCAAAAGTCCAGATTTCCCCCGTCAGAGTGCCATAGGAGCGAAGAAGCATGCGTTAAAGGAGGGCTTCAACAGTGCTAGGGCTTTATTTCACGAGACACCGTGCACTCACGTTCGTTGTAACAACTGTCAAAGGGCACTGGATGCCTTCCAACTCCTCTCTTGCGTTTGAGCCACAGGAAGTAAATGCATTCGTTTGATTAAGCTCCGTGAACGTGCAACGACGATGGCGAAGCGCTGCCCTGTTCGCTCGAAAGCTCTCGTTTGTACGGCCTTCACACGGCCTCAAGGTACGCCGTTCTAAACAACCTTACACTCCACGCTGGTGTGCCCCCAATTGGGAATGTGGGCTCTTCTGTGAGACACCAATGTGCGTCCCAAAGGAAACCGGGGGGGGGGGGGGCTCCCCCAGGACGCCTGCTTACGGCAGTCGGTTGCCAGATGTTTACTTCCAGCCGGAGAAAGAGAAAAAGGACAGCTTTCCCGGGGACAATTCTGGACCCTTGGGAACATCCAGAATCACCAAAGCCTAAACTTGGCACGGCCTGGGGAACGCTCTTCCGCACGTCCAGCAATCCCCACGTCAAAACCTTTCTCGGCAGAGGCAGGCACTCTCTCCCTTGTACTAGATAGCTCGGCAGAACCTTCCGAGAAACATGCTGCGTCATTCAGCTTGAACGTGGGACGCGGATGGGAGAGTACGCTTTCTCCCCGTTTGGAGGCGCCGTGCGCTTGGCTTCAAAGCTGCCCGAACAGCACTAGCGGCCCGACGTCTCTGCACGGCAGGATTGTCGTTGTGGGCCGAGGCTGCGTGTTCTCTCAAAGCGGAAAACCGTGCTGGCAATACCTTGCTAGAAACTCCTCCCACGGCACTACATGTTCAGCTCCGGCCAAACGAAAGGTGACCTCAGGCCTCAAGGTAAGTTCCAGCGTTTCACGTCGGGGGAGTTGGGTGTGCAGTGGTTTCCATGAGGCCAGACTCCACCACGGAGTGCCTTAACTCTGCGACGCTCCTGGGGGCACACAGGATAGGAGCTCGTTCGCCAATTTCGCAGGATGACTTCTCTCCGTGCCGGAACGGCGGCTCCTGGCTTCTAGAGGAACCTTAGCCTAAACAGGCCCCTGGAGGAAGCTCTTCACATTCAGAGCAAGGGCAACGTACTGCTCTCTGGCTTGCCTGGCTTGAGTGCCCCAGTCGTCAAAGAGCCTCGCGAAAGCAGTGCTGCGCAGACTCCCTTTGCCAGTCGAACGGCCTCCTTGACTGAAAGAGAACTGCAGTGCCAAAAGGCACCGTGCTGACGACTGGCTCCAGGAAGAGACTCGGGACAGCACTCTCATAGAAGCGAAAGCTAGGCTGTGCGCCCAGCCTGAGGAGCAGTACGTACGTTTGCCACACTTCTTTACAGAGCTAGGCGTGAGCCAGAGAGCCTCGGTCACTGAGGCCTACCTAAGGGACTGCCACACTTACCCAGTAGCTCCCACGCAGAGGTCCCTGTGCCCAAACGGGCCTCCACGGAAGGGCCCTGTTCCTCCCGTTGTGTTTCCTTGAGGTAATCAGAAACCGCTGAGGATCCCTATAGGAGCTCCGGTTTGAAGCTGGGCGACCCTGGCTAAACCTTATTCCCCTCCGTGGTAAACGAGACAGTGGCGGGTCCTAAGCTGCCTGAAGTACACTGCTCGCGCCCACCTTCTCTTTGCTGCCGGAAGGCCTCCCACAAGAAGTCTGAGTTTACTCGTGACAGCAGAAGTCTGAGTTTACGCGTGTGAGGCCTGCTGCTCTCAGTTCCTTGCTGGGAGCTTCAGCAGGAGCGCTCGGGAGCTCGCCGGCACAAGAACTGTGAGTGCCCTCGCCCCACCCCGGCCTCAAGCAAAAGTCCAGATTTCCCCCGTCAGAGTGCCATAGGAGCGAAGAAGCATGCGTTAAAGGAGGGCTTCAACAGTGCTAGGGCTTTATTTCACGAGACACCGTGCACTCACGTTCGTTGTAACAACTGTCAAAGGGCACTGGATGCCTTCCAACTCCTCTCTTGCGTTTGAGCCACAGGAAGTAAATGCATTCGTTTGATTAAGCTCCGTGAACGTGCAACGACGATGGCGAAGCGCTGCCCTGTTCGCTCGAAAGCTCTCGTTTGTACGGCCTTCACACGGCCTCAAGGTACGCCGTTCTAAACAACCTTACACTCCACGCTGGTGTGCCCCCAATTGGGAATGTGGGCTCTTCTGTGAGACACCAATGTGCGTCCCAAAGGAAACCGGGGGGGGGGGGGGCTCCCCCAGGACGCCTGCTTACGGCAGTCGGTTGCCAGATGTTTACTTCCAGCCGGAGAAAGAGAAAAAGGACAGCTTTCCCGGGGACAATTCTGGACCCTTGGGAACATCCAGAATCACCAAAGCCTAAACTTGGCACGGCCTGGGGAACGCTCTTCCGCACGTCCAGCAATCCCCACGTCAAAACCTTTCTCGGCAGAGGCAGGCACTCTCTCCCTTGTACTAGATAGCTCGGCAGAACCTTCCGAGAAACATGCTGCGTCATTCAGCTTGAACGTGGGACGCGGATGGGAGAGTACGCTTTCTCCCCGTTTGGAGGCGCCGTGCGCTTGGCTTCAAAGCTGCCCGAACAGCACTAGCGGCCCGACGTCTCTGCACGGCAGGATTGTCGTTGTGGGCCGAGGCTGCGTGTTCTCTCAAAGCGGAAAACCGTGCTGGCAATACCTTGCTAGAAACTCCTCCCACGGCACTACATGTTCAGCTCCGGCCAAACGAAAGGTGACCTCAGGCCTCAAGGTAAGTTCCAGCGTTTCACGTCGGGGGAGTTGGGTGTGCAGTGGTTTCCATGAGGCCAGACTCCACCACGGAGTGCCTTAACTCTGCGACGCTCCTGGGGGCACACAGGATAGGAGCTCGTTCGCCAATTTCGCAGGATGACTTCTCTCCGTGCCGGAACGGCGGCTCCTGGCTTCTAGAGGAACCTTAGCCTAAACAGGCCCCTGGAGGAAGCTCTTCACATTCAGAGCAAGGGCAACGTACTGCTCTCTGGCTTGCCTGGCTTGAGTGCCCCAGTCGTCAAAGAGCCTCGCGAAAGCAGTGCTGCGCAGACTCCCTTTGCCAGTCGAACGGCCTCCTTGACTGAAAGAGAACTGCAGTGCCAAAAGGCACCGTGCTGACGACTGGCTCCAGGAAGAGACTCGGGACAGCACTCTCATAGAAGCGAAAGCTAGGCTGTGCGCCCAGCCTGAGGAGCAGTACGTACGTTTGCCACACTTCTTTACAGAGCTAGGCGTGAGCCAGAGAGCCTCGGTCACTGAGGCCTACCTAAGGGACTGCCACACTTACCCAGTAGCTCCCACGCAGAGGTCCCTGTGCCCAAACGGGCCTCCACGGAAGGGCCCTGTTCCTCCCGTTGTGTTTCCTTGAGGTAATCAGAAACCGCTGAGGATCCCTATAGGAGCTCCGGTTTGAAGCTGGGCGACCCTGGCTAAACCTTATTCCCCTCCGTGGTAAACGAGACAGTGGCGGGTCCTAAGCTGCCTGAAGTACACTGCTCGCGCCCACCTTCTCTTTGCTGCCGGAAGGCCTCCCACAAGAAGTCTGAGTTTACTCGTGACAGCAGAAGTCTGAGTTTACGCGTGTGAGGCCTGCTGCTCTCAGTTCCTTGCTGGGAGCTTCAGCAGGAGCGCTCGGGAGCTCGCCGGCACAAGAACTGTGAGTGCCCTCGCCCCACCCCGGCCTCAAGCAAAAGTCCAGATTTCCCCCGTCAGAGTGCCATAGGAGCGAAGAAGCATGCGTTAAAGGAGGGCTTCAACAGTGCTAGGGCTTTATTTCACGAGACACCGTGCACTCACGTTCGTTGTAACAACTGTCAAAGGGCACTGGATGCCTTCCAACTCCTCTCTTGCGTTTGAGCCACAGGAAGTAAATGCATTCGTTTGATTAAGCTCCGTGAACGTGCAACGACGATGGCGAAGCGCTGCCCTGTTCGCTCGAAAGCTCTCGTTTGTACGGCCTTCACACGGCCTCAAGGTACGCCGTTCTAAACAACCTTACACTCCACGCTGGTGTGCCCCCAATTGGGAATGTGGGCTCTTCTGTGAGACACCAATGTGCGTCCCAAAGGAAACCGGGGGGGGGGGGGGCTCCCCCAGGACGCCTGCTTACGGCAGTCGGTTGCCAGATGTTTACTTCCAGCCGGAGAAAGAGAAAAAGGACAGCTTTCCCGGGGACAATTCTGGACCCTTGGGAACATCCAGAATCACCAAAGCCTAAACTTGGCACGGCCTGGGGAACGCTCTTCCGCACGTCCAGCAATCCCCACGTCAAAACCTTTCTCGGCAGAGGCAGGCACTCTCTCCCTTGTACTAGATAGCTCGGCAGAACCTTGCGAGAAACATGCTGCGTCATTCAGCTTGAACGTGGGACGCGGATGGGAGAGTACGCTTTCTCCCCGTTTGGAGGCGCCGTGCGCTTGGCTTCAAAGCTGCCCGAACAGCACTAGCGGCCCGACGTCTCTGCACGGCAGGATTGTCGTTGTGGGCCGAGGCTGCGTGTTCTCTCAAAGCGGAAAACCGTGCTGGCAATACCTTGCTAGAAACTCCTCCCACGGCACTACATGTTCAGCTCCGGCCAAACGAAAGGTGACCTCAGGCCTCAAGGTAAGTTCCAGCGTTTCACGTCGGGGGAGTTGGGTGTGCAGTGGTTTCCATGAGGCCAGACTCCACCACGGAGTGCCTTAACTCTGCGACGCTCCTGGGGGCACACAGGATAGGAGCTCGTTCGCCAATTTCGCAGGGTGACTTCTCTCCGTGCCGGAACGGCGGCTCCTGGCTTCTAGAGGAACCTTAGCCTAAACAGGCCCCTGGAGGAAGCTCTTCACATTCAGAGCAAGGGCAACGTACTGCTCTCTGGCTTGCCTGGCTTGAGTGCCCCAGTCGTCAAAGAGCCTCGCGAAAGCAGTGCTGCGCAGACTCCCTTTGCCAGTCGAACGGCCTCCTTGACTGAAAGAGAACTGCAGTGCCAAAAGGCACCGTGCTGACGACTGGCTCCAGGAAGAGACTCGGGACAGCACTCTCATAGAAGCGAAAGCTAGGCTGTGCGCCCAGCCTGAGGAGCAGTACGTACGTTTGCCACACTTCTTTACAGAGCTAGGCGTGAGCCAGAGAGCCTCGGTCACTGAGGCCTACCTAAGGGACTGCCACACTTACCCAGTAGCTCCCACGCAGAGGTCCCTGTGCCCAAACGGGCCTCCACGGAAGGGCCCTGTTCCTCCCGTTGTGTTTCCTTGAGGTAATCAGAAACCGCTGAGGATCCCTATAGGAGCTCCGGTTTGAAGCTGGGCGACCCTGGCTAAACCTTATTCCCCTCCGTGGTAAACGAGACAGTGGCGGGTCCTAAGCTGCCTGAAGTACACTGCTCGCGCCCACCTTCTCTTTGCTGCCGGAAGGCCTCCCACAAGAAGTCTGAGTTTACTCGTGACAGCAGAAGTCTGAGTTTACGCGTGTGAGGCCTGCTGCTCTCAGTTCCTTGCTGGGAGCTTCAGCAGGAGCGCTCGGGAGCTCGCCGGCACAAGAACTGTGAGTGCCCTCGCCCCACCCCGGCCTCAAGCAAAAGTCCAGATTTCCCCCGTCAGAGTGCCATAGGAGCGAAGAAGCATGCGTTAAAGGAGGGCTTCAACAGTGCTAGGGCTTTATTTCACGAGACACCGTGCACTCACGTTCGTTGTAACAACTGTCAAAGGGCACTGGATGCCTTCCAACTCCTCTCTTGCGTTTGAGCCACAGGAAGTAAATGCATTCGTTTGATTAAGCTCCGTGAACGTGCAACGACGATGGCGAAGCGCTGCCCTGTTCGCTCGAAAGCTCTCGTTTGTACGGCCTTCACACGGCCTCAAGGTACGCCGTTCTAAACAACCTTACACTCCACGCTGGTGTGCCCCCAATTGGGAATGTGGGCTCTTCTGTGAGACACCAATGTGCGTCCCAAAGGAAACCGGGGGGGGGGGGGGCTCCCCCAGGACGCCTGCTTACGGCAGTCGGTTGCCAGATGTTTACTTCCAGCCGGAGAAAGAGAAAAAGGACAGCTTTCCCGGGGACAATTCTGGACCCTTGGGAACATCCAGAATCACCAAAGCCTAAACTTGGCACGGCCTGGGGAACGCTCTTCCGCACGTCCAGCAATCCCCACGTCAAAACCTTTCTCGGCAGAGGCAGGCACTCTCTCCCTTGTACTAGATAGCTCGGCAGAACCTTGCGAGAAACATGCTGCGTCATTCAGCTTGAACGTGGGACGCGGATGGGAGAGTACGCTTTCTCCCCGTTTGGAGGCGCCGTGCGCTTGGCTTCAAAGCTGCCCGAACAGCACTAGCGGCCCGACGTCTCTGCACGGCAGGATTGTCGTTGTGGGCCGAGGCTGCGTGTTCTCTCAAAGCGGAAAACCGTGCTGGCAATACCTTGCTAGAAACTCCTCCCACGGCACTACATGTTCAGCTCCGGCCAAACGAAAGGTGACCTCAGGCCTCAAGGTAAGTTCCAGCGTTTCACGTCGGGGGAGTTGGGTGTGCAGTGGTTTCCATGAGGCCAGACTCCACCACGGAGTGCCTTAACTCTGCGACGCTCCTGGGGGCACACAGGATAGGAGCTCGTTCGCCAATTTCGCAGGGTGACTTCTCTCCGTGCCGGAACGGCGGCTCCTGGCTTCTAGAGGAACCTTAGCCTAAACAGGCCCCTGGAGGAAGCTCTTCACATTCAGAGCAAGGGCAACGTACTGCTCTCTGGCTTGCCTGGCTTGAGTGCCCCAGTCGTCAAAGAGCCTCGCGAAAGCAGTGCTGCGCAGACTCCCTTTGCCAGTCGAACGGCCTCCTTGACTGAAAGAGAACTGCAGTGCCAAAAGGCACCGTGCTGACGACTGGCTCCAGGAAGAGACTCGGGACAGCACTCTCATAGAAGCGAAAGCTAGGCTGTGCGCCCAGCCTGAGGAGCAGTACGTACGTTTGCCACACTTCTTTACAGAGCTAGGCGTGAGCCAGAGAGCCTCGGTCACTGAGGCCTACCTAAGGGACTGCCACACTTACCCAGTAGCTCCCACGCAGAGGTCCCTGTGCCCAAACGGGCCTCCACGGAAGGGCCCTGTTCCTCCCGTTGTGTTTCCTTGAGGTAATCAGAAACCGCTGAGGATCCCTATAGGAGCTCCGGTTTGAAGCTGGGCGACCCTGGCTAAACCTTATTCCCCTCCGTGGTAAACGAGACAGTGGCGGGTCCTAAGCTGCCTGAAGTACACTGCTCGCGCCCACCTTCTCTTTGCTGCCGGAAGGCCTCCCACAAGAAGTCTGAGTTTACTCGTGACAGCAGAAGTCTGAGTTTACGCGTGTGAGGCCTGCTGCTCTCAGTTCCTTGCTGGGAGCTTCAGCAGGAGCGCTCGGGAGCTCGCCGGCACAAGAACTGTGAGTGCCCTCGCCCCACCCCGGCCTCAAGCAAAAGTCCAGATTTCCCCCGTCAGAGTGCCATAGGAGCGAAGAAGCATGCGTTAAAGGAGGGCTTCAACAGTGCTAGGGCTTTATTTCACGAGACACCGTGCACTCACGTTCGTTGTAACAACTGTCAAAGGGCACTGGATGCCTTCCAACTCCTCTCTTGCGTTTGAGCCACAGGAAGGAAACGCGTTCGTTTGATTAAGCTCCGTGAACGTGCAACGACGATGGCGAAGCGCTGCCCTGTTCGCTCGAAAGCTCTCGTTTGTACGGCCTTCACACGGCCTCAAGGTACGCCGTTCTAAACAACCTTACACTCCACGCTGGTGTGCCCCCAATTGGGAATGTGGGCTCTTCTGTGAGACACCAATGTGCGTCCCAAAGGAAACCGGGGGGGGGGGGGCTCCCCCAGGACGCCTGCTTACGGCAGTCGGTTGCCAGATGTTTACTTCCAGCCGGAGAAAGAGAAAAAGGACAGCTTTCCCGGGGACAATTCTGGACCCTTGGGAACATCCAGAATCACCAAAGCCTAAACTTGGCACGGCCTGGGGAACGCTCTTCCGCACGTCCAGCAATCCCCACGTCAAAACCTTTCTCGGCAGAGGCAGGCACTCTCTCCCTTGTACTAGATAGCTCGGCAGAACCTTCCGAGAAACATGCTGCGTCATTCAGCTTGAACGTGGGACGCGGATGGGAGAGTACGCTTTCTCCCCGTTTGGAGGCGCCGTGCGCTTGGCTTCAAAGCTGCCCGAACAGCACTAGCGGCCCGACGTCTCTGCACGGCAGGATTGTCGTTGTGGGCCGAGGCTGCGTGTTCTCTCAAAGCGGAAAACCGTGCTGGCAATACCTTGCTAGAAACTCCTCCCACGGCACTACATGTTCAGCTCCGGCCAAACGAAAGGTGACCTCAGGCCTCAAGGTAAGTTCCAGCGTTTCACGTCGGGGGAGTTGGGTGTGCAGTGGTTTCCATGAGGCCAGACTCCA
The DNA here is from genome assembly GCF_964374135.1 of Grampus griseus. Taxonomy (NCBI): domain Eukaryota; kingdom Metazoa; phylum Chordata; class Mammalia; order Artiodactyla; family Delphinidae; genus Grampus; species Grampus griseus. The sequence continues at coordinate 71,815 of NW_028133020.1, forward strand.
CCACGGAGTGCCTTAACTCTGCGACGCTCCTGGGGGCACACAGGATAGGAGCTCGTTCGCCAATTTCGCAGGATGACTTCTCTCCGTGCCGGAACGGCGGCTCCTGGCTTCTAGAGGAACCTTAGCCTAAACAGGCCCCTGGAGGAAGCTCTTCACATTCAGAGCAAGGGCAACGTACTGCTCTCTGGCTTGCCTGGCTTGAGTGCCCCAGTCGTCAAAGAGCCTCGCGAAAGCAGTGCTGCGCAGACTCCCTTTGCCAGTCGAACGGCCTCCTTGACTGAAAGAGAACTGCAGTGCCAAAAGGCACCGTGCTGACGACTGGCTCCAGGAAGAGACTCGGGACAGCACTCTCATAGAAGCGAAAGCTAGGCTGTGCGCCCAGCCTGAGGAGCAGTACGTACGTTTGCCACACTTCTTTACAGAGCTAGGCGTGAGCCAGAGAGCCTCGGTCACTGAGGCCTACCTAAGGGACTGCCACACTTACCCAGTAGCTCCCACGCAGAGGTCCCTGTGCCCAAACGGGCCTCCACGGAAGGGCCCTGTTCCTCCCGTTGTGTTTCCTTGAGGTAATCAGAAACCGCTGAGGATCCCTATAGGAGCTCCGGTTTGAAGCTGGGCGACCCTGGCTAAACCTTATTCCCCTCCGTGGTAAACGAGACAGTGGCGGGTCCTAAGCTGCCTGAAGTACACTGCTCGCGCCCACCTTCTCTTTGCTGCCGGAAGGCCTCCCACAAGAAGTCTGAGTTTACTCGTGACAGCAGAAGTCTGAGTTTACGCGTGTGAGGCCTGCTGCTCTCAGTTCCTTGCTGGGAGCTTCAGCAGGAGCGCTCGGGAGCTCGCCGGCACAAGAACTGTGAGTGCCCTCGCCCCACCCCGGCCTCAAGCAAAAGTCCAGATTTCCCCCGTCAGAGTGCCATAGGAGCGAAGAAGCATGCGTTAAAGGAGGGCTTCAACAGTGCTAGGGCTTTATTTCACGAGACACCGTGCACTCACGTTCGTTGTAACAACTGTCAAAGGGCACTGGATGCCTTCCAACTCCTCTCTTGCGTTTGAGCCACAGGAAGGAAACGCGTTCGTTTGATTAAGCTCCGTGAACGTGCAACGACGATGGCGAAGCGCTGCCCTGTTCGCTCGAAAGCTCTCGTTTGTACGGCCTTCACACGGCCTCAAGGTACGCCGTTCTAAACAACCTTACACTCCACGCTGGTGTGCCCCCAATTGGGAATGTGGGCTCTTCTGTGAGACACCAATGTGCGTCCCAAAGGAAACCGGGGGGGGGGGGGCTCCCCCAGGACGCCTGCTTACGGCAGTCGGTTGCCAGATGTTTACTTCCAGCCGGAGAAAGAGAAAAAGGACAGCTTTCCCGGGGACAATTCTGGACCCTTGGGAACATCCAGAATCACCAAAGCCTAAACTTGGCACGGCCTGGGGAACGCTCTTCCGCACGTCCAGCAATCCCCACGTCAAAACCTTTCTCGGCAGAGGCAGGCACTCTCTCCCTTGTACTAGATAGCTCGGCAGAACCTTCCGAGAAACATGCTGCGTCATTCAGCTTGAACGTGGGACGCGGATGGGAGAGTACGCTTTCTCCCCGTTTGGAGGCGCCGTGCGCTTGGCTTCAAAGCTGCCCGAACAGCACTAGCGGCCCGACGTCTCTGCACGGCAGGATTGTCGTTGTGGGCCGAGGCTGCGTGTTCTCTCAAAGCGGAAAACCGTGCTGGCAATACCTTGCTAGAAACTCCTCCCACGGCACTACATGTTCAGCTCCGGCCAAACGAAAGGTGACCTCAGGCCTCAAGGTAAGTTCCAGCGTTTCACGTCGGGGGAGTTGGGTGTGCAGTGGTTTCCATGAGGCCAGACTCCACCACGGAGTGCCTTAACTCTGCGACGCTCCTGGGGGCACACAGGATAGGAGCTCGTTCGCCAATTTCGCAGGATGACTTCTCTCCGTGCCGGAACGGCGGCTCCTGGCTTCTAGAGGAACCTTAGCCTAAACAGGCCCCTGGAGGAAGCTCTTCACATTCAGAGCAAGGGCAACGTACTGCTCTCTGGCTTGCCTGGCTTGAGTGCCCCAGTCGTCAAAGAGCCTCGCGAAAGCAGTGCTGCGCAGACTCCCTTTGCCAGTCGAACGGCCTCCTTGACTGAAAGAGAACTGCAGTGCCAAAAGGCACCGTGCTGACGACTGGCTCCAGGAAGAGACTCGGGACAGCACTCTCATAGAAGCGAAAGCTAGGCTGTGCGCCCAGCCTGAGGAGCAGTACGTACGTTTGCCACACTTCTTTACAGAGCTAGGCGTGAGCCAGAGAGCCTCGGTCACTGAGGCCTACCTAAGGGACTGCCACACTTACCCAGTAGCTCCCACGCAGAGGTCCCTGTGCCCAAACGGGCCTCCACGGAAGGGCCCTGTTCCTCCCGTTGTGTTTCCTTGAGGTAATCAGAAACCGCTGAGGATCCCTATAGGAGCTCCGGTTTGAAGCTGGGCGACCCTGGCTAAACCTTATTCCCCTCCGTGGTAAACGAGACAGTGGCGGGTCCTAAGCTGCCTGAAGTACACTGCTCGCGCCCACCTTCTCTTTGCTGCCGGAAGGCCTCCCACAAGAAGTCTGAGTTTACTCGTGACAGCAGAAGTCTGAGTTTACGCGTGTGAGGCCTGCTGCTCTCAGTTCCTTGCTGGGAGCTTCAGCAGGAGCGCTCGGGAGCTCGCCGGCACAAGAACTGTGAGTGCCCTCGCCCCACCCCGGCCTCAAGCAAAAGTCCAGATTTCCCCCGTCAGAGTGCCATAGGAGCGAAGAAGCATGCGTTAAAGGAGGGCTTCAACAGTGCTAGGGCTTTATTTCACGAGACACCGTGCACTCACGTTCGTTGTAACAACTGTCAAAGGGCACTGGATGCCTTCCAACTCCTCTCTTGCGTTTGAGCCACAGGAAGTAAATGCATTCGTTTGATTAAGCTCCGTGAACGTGCAACGACGATGGCGAAGCGCTGCCCTGTTCGCTCGAAAGCTCTCGTTTGTACGGCCTTCACACGGCCTCAAGGTACGCCGTTCTAAACAACCTTACACTCCACGCTGGTGTGCCCCCAATTGGGAATGTGGGCTCTTCTGTGAGACACCAATGTGCGTCCCAAAGGAAACCGGGGGGGGGGGGGCTCCCCCAGGACGCCTGCTTACGGCAGTCGGTTGCCAGATGTTTACTTCCAGCCGGAGAAAGAGAAAAAGGACAGCTTTCCCGGGGACAATTCTGGACCCTTGGGAACATCCAGAATCACCAAAGCCTAAACTTGGCACGGCCTGGGGAACGCTCTTCCGCACGTCCAGCAATCCCCACGTCAAAACCTTTCTCGGCAGAGGCAGGCACTCTCTCCCTTGTACTAGATAGCTCGGCAGAACCTTCCGAGAAACATGCTGCGTCATTCAGCTTGAACGTGGGACGCGGATGGGAGAGTACGCTTTCTCCCCGTTTGGAGGCGCCGTGCGCTTGGCTTCAAAGCTGCCCGAACAGCACTAGCGGCCCGACGTCTCTGCACGGCAGGATTGTCGTTGTGGGCCGAGGCTGCGTGTTCTCTCAAAGCGGAAAACCGTGCTGGCAATACCTTGCTAGAAACTCCTCCCACGGCACTACATGTTCAGCTCCGGCCAAACGAAAGGTGACCTCAGGCCTCAAGGTAAGTTCCAGCGTTTCACGTCGGGGGAGTTGGGTGTGCAGTGGTTTCCATGAGGCCAGACTCCACCACGGAGTGCCTTAACTCTGCGACGCTCCTGGGGGCACACAGGATAGGAGCTCGTTCGCCAATTTCGCAGGGTGACTTCTCTCCGTGCCGGAACGGCGGCTCCTGGCTTCTAGAGGAACCTTAGCCTAAACAGGCCCCTGGAGGAAGCTCTTCACATTCAGAGCAAGGGCAACGTACTGCTCTCTGGCTTGCCTGGCTTGAGTGCCCCAGTCGTCAAAGAGCCTCGCGAAAGCAGTGCTGCGCAGACTCCCTTTGCCAGTCGAACGGCCTCCTTGACTGAAAGAGAACTGCAGTGCCAAAAGGCACCGTGCTGACGACTGGCTCCAGGAAGAGACTCGGGACAGCACTCTCATAGAAGCGAAAGCTAGGCTGTGCGCCCAGCCTGAGGAGCAGTACGTACGTTTGCCACACTTCTTTACAGAGCTAGGCGTGAGCCAGAGAGCCTCGGTCACTGAGGCCTACCTAAGGGACTGCCACACTTACCCAGTAGCTCCCACGCAGAGGTCCCTGTGCCCAAACGGGCCTCCACGGAAGGGCCCTGTTCCTCCCGTTGTGTTTCCTTGAGGTAATCAGAAACCGCTGAGGATCCCTATAGGAGCTCCGGTTTGAAGCTGGGCGACCCTGGCTAAACCTTATTCCCCTCCGTGGTAAACGAGACAGTGGCGGGTCCTAAGCTGCCTGAAGTACACTGCTCGCGCCCACCTTCTCTTTGCTGCCGGAAGGCCTCCCACAAGAAGTCTGAGTTTACTCGTGACAGCAGAAGTCTGAGTTTACGCGTGTGAGGCCTGCTGCTCTCAGTTCCTTGCTGGGAGCTTCAGCAGGAGCGCTCGGGAGCTCGCCGGCACAAGAACTGTGAGTGCCCTCGCCCCACCCCGGCCTCAAGCAAAAGTCCAGATTTCCCCCGTCAGAGTGCCATAGGAGCGAAGAAGCATGCGTTAAAGGAGGGCTTCAACAGTGCTAGGGCTTTATTTCACGAGACACCGTGCACTCACGTTCGTTGTAACAACTGTCAAAGGGCACTGGATGCCTTCCAACTCCTCTCTTGCGTTTGAGCCACAGGAAGTAAATGCATTCGTTTGATTAAGCTCCGTGAACGTGCAACGACGATGGCGAAGCGCTGCCCTGTTCGCTCGAAAGCTCTCGTTTGTACGGCCTTCACACGGCCTCAAGGTACGCCGTTCTAAACAACCTTACACTCCACGCTGGTGTGCCCCCAATTGGGAATGTGGGCTCTTCTGTGAGACACCAATGTGCGTCCCAAAGGAAACCGGGGGGGGGGGGGGCTCCCCCAGGACGCCTGCTTACGGCAGTCGGTTGCCAGATGTTTACTTCCAGCCGGAGAAAGAGAAAAAGGACAGCTTTCCCGGGGACAATTCTGGACCCTTGGGAACATCCAGAATCACCAAAGCCTAAACTTGGCACGGCCTGGGGAACGCTCTTCCGCACGTCCAGCAATCCCCACGTCAAAACCTTTCTCGGCAGAGGCAGGCACTCTCTCCCTTGTACTAGATAGCTCGGCAGAACCTTGCGAGAAACATGCTGCGTCATTCAGCTTGAACGTGGGACGCGGATGGGAGAGTACGCTTTCTCCCCGTTTGGAGGCGCCGTGCGCTTGGCTTCAAAGCTGCCCGAACAGCACTAGCGGCCCGACGTCTCTGCACGGCAGGATTGTCGTTGTGGGCCGAGGCTGCGTGTTCTCTCAAAGCGGAAAACCGTGCTGGCAATACCTTGCTAGAAACTCCTCCCACGGCACTACATGTTCAGCTCCGGCCAAACGAAAGGTGACCTCAGGCCTCAAGGTAAGTTCCAGCGTTTCACGTCGGGGGAGTTGGGTGTGCAGTGGTTTCCATGAGGCCAGACTCCACCACGGAGTGCCTTAACTCTGCGACGCTCCTGGGGGCACACAGGATAGGAGCTCGTTCGCCAATTTCGCAGGGTGACTTCTCTCCGTGCCGGAACGGCGGCTCCTGGCTTCTAGAGGAACCTTAGCCTAAACAGGCCCCTGGAGGAAGCTCTTCACATTCAGAGCAAGGGCAACGTACTGCTCTCTGGCTTGCCTGGCTTGAGTGCCCCAGTCGTCAAAGAGCCTCGCGAAAGCAGTGCTGCGCAGACTCCCTTTGCCAGTCGAACGGCCTCCTTGACTGAAAGAGAACTGCAGTGCCAAAAGGCACCGTGCTGACGACTGGCTCCAGGAAGAGACTCGGGACAGCACTCTCATAGAAGCGAAAGCTAGGCTGTGCGCCCAGCCTGAGGAGCAGTACGTACGTTTGCCACACTTCTTTACAGAGCTAGGCGTGAGCCAGAGAGCCTCGGTCACTGAGGCCTACCTAAGGGACTGCCACACTTACCCAGTAGCTCCCACGCAGAGGTCCCTGTGCCCAAACGGGCCTCCACGGAAGGGCCCTGTTCCTCCCGTTGTGTTTCCTTGAGGTAATCAGAAACCGCTGAGGATCCCTATAGGAGCTCCGGTTTGAAGCTGGGCGACCCTGGCTAAACCTTATTCCCCTCCGTGGTAAACGAGACAGTGGCGGGTCCTAAGCTGCCTGAAGTACACTGCTCGCGCCCACCTTCTCTTTGCTGCCGGAAGGCCTCCCACAAGAAGTCTGAGTTTACTCGTGACAGCAGAAGTCTGAGTTTACGCGTGTGAGGCCTGCTGCTCTCAGTTCCTTGCTGGGAGCTTCAGCAGGAGCGCTCGGGAGCTCGCCGGCACAAGAACTGTGAGTGCCCTCGCCCCACCCCGGCCTCAAGCAAAAGTCCAGATTTCCCCCGTCAGAGTGCCATAGGAGCGAAGAAGCATGCGTTAAAGGAGGGCTTCAACAGTGCTAGGGCTTTATTTCACGAGACACCGTGCACTCACGTTCGTTGTAACAACTGTCAAAGGGCACTGGATGCCTTCCAACTCCTCTCTTGCGTTTGAGCCACAGGAAGGAAACGCGTTCGTTTGATTAAGCTCCGTGAACGTGCAACGACGATGGCGAAGCGCTGCCCTGTTCGCTCGAAAGCTCTCGTTTGTACGGCCTTCACACGGCCTCAAGGTACGCCGTTCTAAACAACCTTACACTCCACGCTGGTGTGCCCCCAATTGGGAATGTGGGCTCTTCTGTGAGACACCAATGTGCGTCCCAAAGGAAACCGGGGGGGGGGGGGCTCCCCCAGGACGCCTGCTTACGGCAGTCGGTTGCCAGATGTTTACTTCCAGCCGGAGAAAGAGAAAAAGGACAGCTTTCCCGGGGACAATTCTGGACCCTTGGGAACATCCAGAATCACCAAAGCCTAAACTTGGCACGGCCTGGGGAACGCTCTTCCGCACGTCCAGCAATCCCCACGTCAAAACCTTTCTCGGCAGAGGCAGGCACTCTCTCCCTTGTACTAGATAGCTCGGCAGAACCTTGCGAGAAACATGCTGCGTCATTCAGCTTGAACGTGGGACGCGGATGGGAGAGTACGCTTTCTCCCCGTTTGGAGGCGCCGTGCGCTTGGCTTCAAAGCTGCCCGAACAGCACTAGCGGCCCGACGTCTCTGCACGGCAGGATTGTCGTTGTGGGCCGAGGCTGCGTGTTCTCTCAAAGCGGAAAACCGTGCTGGCAATACCTTGCTAGAAACTCCTCCCACGGCACTACATGTTCAGCTCCGGCCAAACGAAAGGTGACCTCAGGCCTCAAGGTAAGTTCCAGCGTTTCACGTCGGGGGAGTTGGGTGTGCAGTGGTTTCCATGAGGCCAGACTCCACCACGGAGTGCCTTAACTCTGCGACGCTCCTGGGGGCACACAGGATAGGAGCTCGTTCGCCAATTTCGCAGGGTGACTTCTCTCCGTGCCGGAACGGCGGCTCCTGGCTTCTAGAGGAACCTTAGCCTAAACAGGCCCCTGGAGGAAGCTCTTCACATTCAGAGCAAGGGCAACGTACTGCTCTCTGGCTTGCCTGGCTTGAGTGCCCCAGTCGTCAAAGAGCCTCGCGAAAGCAGTGCTGCGCAGACTCCCTTTGCCAGTCGAACGGCCTCCTTGACTGAAAGAGAACTGCAGTGCCAAAAGGCACCGTGCTGACGACTGGCTCCAGGAAGAGACTCGGGACAGCACTCTCATAGAAGCGAAAGCTAGGCTGTGCGCCCAGCCTGAGGAGCAGTACGTACGTTTGCCACACTTCTTTACAGAGCTAGGCGTGAGCCAGAGAGCCTCGGTCACTGAGGCCTACCTAAGGGACTGCCACACTTACCCAGTAGCTCCCACGCAGAGGTCCCTGTGCCCAAACGGGCCTCCACGGAAGGGCCCTGTTCCTCCCGTTGTGTTTCCTTGAGGTAATCAGAAACCGCTGAGGATCCCTATAGGAGCTCCGGTTTGAAGCTGGGCGACCCTGGCTAAACCTTATTCCCCTCCGTGGTAAACGAGACAGTGGCGGGTCCTAAGCTGCCTGAAGTACACTGCTCGCGCCCACCTTCTCTTTGCTGCCGGAAGGCCTCCCACAAGAAGTCTGAGTTTACTCGTGACAGCAGAAGTCTGAGTTTACGCGTGTGAGGCCTGCTGCTCTCAGTTCCTTGCTGGGAGCTTCAGCAGGAGCGCTCGGGAGCTCGCCGGCACAAGAACTGTGAGTGCCCTCGCCCCACCCCGGCCTCAAGCAAAAGTCCAGATTTCCCCCGTCAGAGTGCCATAGGAGCGAAGAAGCATGCGTTAAAGGAGGGCTTCAACAGTGCTAGGGCTTTATTTCACGAGACACCGTGCACTCACGTTCGTTGTAACAACTGTCAAAGGGCACTGGATGCCTTCCAACTCCTCTCTTGCGTTTGAGCCACAGGAAGGAAACGCGTTCGTTTGATTAAGCTCCGTGAACGTGCAACGACGATGGCGAAGCGCTGCCCTGTTCGCTCGAAAGCTCTCGTTTGTACGGCCTTCACACGGCCTCAAGGTACGCCGTTCTAAACAACCTTACACTCCACGCTGGTGTGCCCCCAATTGGGAATGTGGGCTCTTCTGTGAGACACCAATGTGCGTCCCAAAGGAAACCGGGGGGGGGGGGGCTCCCCCAGGACGCCTGCTTACGGCAGTCGGTTGCCAGATGTTTACTTCCAGCCGGAGAAAGAGAAAAAGGACAGCTTTCCCGGGGACAATTCTGGACCCTTGGGAACATCCAGAATCACCAAAGCCTAAACTTGGCACGGCCTGGGGAACGCTCTTCCGCACGTCCAGCAATCCCCACGTCAAAACCTTTCTCGGCAGAGGCAGGCACTCTCTCCCTTGTACTAGATAGCTCGGCAGAACCTTCCGAGAAACATGCTGCGTCATTCAGCTTGAACGTGGGACGCGGATGGGAGAGTACGCTTTCTCCCCGTTTGGAGGCGCCGTGCGCTTGGCTTCAAAGCTGCCCGAACAGCACTAGCGGCCCGACGTCTCTGCACGGCAGGATTGTCGTTGTGGGCCGAGGCTGCGTGTTCTCTCAAAGCGGAAAACCGTGCTGGCAATACCTTGCTAGAAACTCCTCCCACGGCACTACATGTTCAGCTCCGGCCAAACGAAAGGTGACCTCAGGCCTCAAGGTAAGTTCCAGCGTTTCACGTCGGGGGAGTTGGGTGTGCAGTGGTTTCCATGAGGCCAGACTCCACCACGGAGTGCCTTAACTCTGCGACGCTCCTGGGGGCACACAGGATAGGAGCTCGTTCGCCAATTTCGCAGGATGACTTCTCTCCGTGCCGGAACGGCGGCTCCTGGCTTCTAGAGGAACCTTAGCCTAAACAGGCCCCTGGAGGAAGCTCTTCACATTCAGAGCAAGGGCAACGTACTGCTCTCTGGCTTGCCTGGCTTGAGTGCCCCAGTCGTCAAAGAGCCTCGCGAAAGCAGTGCTGCGCAGACTCCCTTTGCCAGTCGAACGGCCTCCTTGACTGAAAGAGAACTGCAGTGCCAAAAGGCACCGTGCTGACGACTGGCTCCAGGAAGAGACTCGGGACAGCACTCTCATAGAAGCGAAAGCTAGGCTGTGCGCCCAGCCTGAGGAGCAGTACGTACGTTTGCCACACTTCTTTACAGAGCTAGGCGTGAGCCAGAGAGCCTCGGTCACTGAGGCCTACCTAAGGGACTGCCACACTTACCCAGTAGCTCCCACGCAGAGGTCCCTGTGCCCAAACGGGCCTCCACGGAAGGGCCCTGTTCCTCCCGTTGTGTTTCCTTGAGGTAATCAGAAACCGCTGAGGATCCCTATAGGAGCTCCGGTTTGAAGCTGGGCGACCCTGGCTAAACCTTATTCCCCTCCGTGGTAAACGAGACAGTGGCGGGTCCTAAGCTGCCTGAAGTACACTGCTCGCGCCCACCTTCTCTTTGCTGCCGGAAGGCCTCCCACAAGAAGTCTGAGTTTACTCGTGACAGCAGAAGTCTGAGTTTACGCGTGTGAGGCCTGCTGCTCTCAGTTCCTTGCTGGGAGCTTCAGCAGGAGCGCTCGGGAGCTCGCCGGCACAAGAACTGTGAGTGCCCTCGCCCCACCCCGGCCTCAAGCAAAAGTCCAGATTTCCCCCGTCAGAGTGCCATAGGAGCGAAGAAGCATGCGTTAAAGGAGGGCTTCAACAGTGCTAGGGCTTTATTTCACGAGACACCGTGCACTCACGTTCGTTGTAACAACTGTCAAAGGGCACTGGATGCCTTCCAACTCCTCTCTTGCGTTTGAGCCACAGGAAGTAAATGCATTCGTTTGATTAAGCTCCGTGAACGTGCAACGACGATGGCGAAGCGCTGCCCTGTTCGCTCGAAAGCTCTCGTTTGTACGGCCTTCACACGGCCTCAAGGTACGCCGTTCTAAACAACCTTACACTCCACGCTGGTGTGCCCCCAATTGGGAATGTGGGCTCTTCTGTGAGACACCAATGTGCGTCCCAAAGGAAACCGGGGGGGGGGGGGGGCTCCCCCAGGACGCCTGCTTACGGCAGTCGGTTGCCAGATGTTTACTTCCAGCCGGAGAAAGAGAAAAAGGACAGCTTTCCCGGGGACAATTCTGGACCCTTGGGAACATCCAGAATCACCAAAGCCTAAACTTGGCACGGCCTGGGGAACGCTCTTCCGCACGTCCAGCAATCCCCACGTCAAAACCTTTCTCGGCAGAGGCAGGCACTCTCTCCCTTGTACTAGATAGCTCGGCAGAACCTTCCGAGAAACATGCTGCGTCATTCAGCTTGAACGTGGGACGCGGATGGGAGAGTACGCTTTCTCCCCGTTTGGAGGCGCCGTGCGCTTGGCTTCAAAGCTGCCCGAACAGCACTAGCGGCCCGACGTCTCTGCACGGCAGGATTGTCGTTGTGGGCCGAGGCTGCGTGTTCTCTCAAAGCGGAAAACCGTGCTGGCAATACCTTGCTAGAAACTCCTCCCACGGCACTACATGTTCAGCTCCGGCCAAACGAAAGGTGACCTCAGGCCTCAAGGTAAGTTCCAGCGTTTCACGTCGGGGGAGTTGGGTGTGCAGTGGTTTCCATGAGGCCAGACTCCACCACGGAGTGCCTTAACTCTGCGACGCTCCTGGGGGCACACAGGATAGGAGCTCGTTCGCCAATTTCGCAGGATGACTTCTCTCCGTGCCGGAACGGCGGCTCCTGGCTTCTAGAGGAACCTTAGCCTAAACAGGCCCCTGGAGGAAGCTCTTCACATTCAGAGCAAGGGCAACGTACTGCTCTCTGGCTTGCCTGGCTTGAGTGCCCCAGTCGTCAAAGAGCCTCGCGAAAGCAGTGCTGCGCAGACTCCCTTTGCCAGTCGAACGGCCTCCTTGACTGAAAGAGAACTGCAGTGCCAAAAGGCACCGTGCTGACGACTGGCTCCAGGAAGAGACTCGGGACAGCACTCTCATAGAAGCGAAAGCTAGGCTGTGCGCCCAGCCTGAGGAGCAGTACGTACGTTTGCCACACTTCTTTACAGAGCTAGGCGTGAGCCAGAGAGCCTCGGTCACTGAGGCCTACCTAAGGGACTGCCACACTTACCCAGTAGCTCCCACGCAGAGGTCCCTGTGCCCAAACGGGCCTCCACGGAAGGGCCCTGTTCCTCCCGTTGTGTTTCCTTGAGGTAATCAGAAACCGCTGAGGATCCCTATAGGAGCTCCGGTTTGAAGCTGGGCGACCCTGGCTAAACCTTATTCCCCTCCGTGGTAAACGAGACAGTGGCGGGTCCTAAGCTGCCTGAAGTACACTGCTCGCGCCCACCTTCTCTTTGCTGCCGGAAGGCCTCCCACAAGAAGTCTGAGTTTACTCGTGACAGCAGAAGTCTGAGTTTACGCGTGTGAGGCCTGCTGCTCTCAGTTCCTTGCTGGGAGCTTCAGCAGGAGCGCTCGGGAGCTCGCCGGCACAAGAACTGTGAGTGCCCTCGCCCCACCCCGGCCTCAAGCAAAAGTCCAGATTTCCCCCGTCAGAGTGCCATAGGAGCGAAGAAGCATGCGTTAAAGGAGGGCTTCAACAGTGCTAGGGCTTTATTTCACGAGACACCGTGCACTCACGTTCGTTGTAACAACTGTCAAAGGGCACTGGATGCCTTCCAACTCCTCTCTTGCGTTTGAGCCACAGGAAGTAAATGCATTCGTTTGATTAAGCTCCGTGAACGTGCAACGACGATGGCGAAGCGCTGCCCTGTTCGCTCGAAAGCTCTCGTTTGTACGGCCTTCACACGGCCTCAAGGTACGCCGTTCTAAACAACCTTACACTCCACGCTGGTGTGCCCCCAATTGGGAATGTGGGCTCTTCTGTGAGACACCAATGTGCGTCCCAAAGGAAACCGGGGGGGGGGGGGGCTCCCCCAGGACGCCTGCTTACGGCAGTCGGTTGCCAGATGTTTACTTCCAGCCGGAGAAAGAGAAAAAGGACAGCTTTCCCGGGGACAATTCTGGACCCTTGGGAACATCCAGAATCACCAAAGCCTAAACTTGGCACGGCCTGGGGAACGCTCTTCCGCACGTCCAGCAATCCCCACGTCAAAACCTTTCTCGGCAGAGGCAGGCACTCTCTCCCTTGTACTAGATAGCTCGGCAGAACCTTCCGAGAAACATGCTGCGTCATTCAGCTTGAACGTGGGACGCGGATGGGAGAGTACGCTTTCTCCCCGTTTGGAGGCGCCGTGCGCTTGGCTTCAAAGCTGCCCGAACAGCACTAGCGGCCCGACGTCTCTGCACGGCAGGATTGTCGTTGTGGGCCGAGGCTGCGTGTTCTCTCAAAGCGGAAAACCGTGCTGGCAATACCTTGCTAGAAACTCCTCCCACGGCACTACATGTTCAGCTCCGGCCAAACGAAAGGTGACCTCAGGCCTCAAGGTAAGTTCCAGCGTTTCACGTCGGGGGAGTTGGGTGTGCAGTGGTTTCCATGAGGCCAGACTCCACCACGGAGTGCCTTAACTCTGCGACGCTCCTGGGGGCACACAGGATAGGAGCTCGTTCGCCAATTTCGCAGGATGACTTCTCTCCGTGCCGGAACGGCGGCTCCTGGCTTCTAGAGGAACCTTAGCCTAAACAGGCCCCTGGAGGAAGCTCTTCACATTCAGAGCAAGGGCAACGTACTGCTCTCTGGCTTGCCTGGCTTGAGTGCCCCAGTCGTCAAAGAGCCTCGCGAAAGCAGTGCTGCGCAGACTCCCTTTGCCAGTCGAACGGCCTCCTTGACTGAAAGAGAACTGCAGTGCCAAAAGGCACCGTGCTGACGACTGGCTCCAGGAAGAGACTCGGGACAGCACTCTCATAGAAGCGAAAGCTAGGCTGTGCGCCCAGCCTGAGGAGCAGTACGTACGTTTGCCACACTTCTTTACAGAGCTAGGCGTGAGCCAGAGAGCCTCGGTCACTGAGGCCTACCTAAGGGACTGCCACACTTACCCAGTAGCTCCCACGCAGAGGTCCCTGTGCCCAAACGGGCCTCCACGGAAGGGCCCTGTTCCTCCCGTTGTGTTTCCTTGAGGTAATCAGAAACCGCTGAGGATCCCTATAGGAGCTCCGGTTTGAAGCTGGGCGACCCTGGCTAAACCTTATTCCCCTCCGTGGTAAACGAGACAGTGGCGGGTCCTAAGCTGCCTGAAGTACACTGCTCGCGCCCACCTTCTCTTTGCTGCCGGAAGGCCTCCCACAAGAAGTCTGAGTTTACTCGTGACAGCAGAAGTCTGAGTTTACGCGTGTGAGGCCTGCTGCTCTCAGTTCCTTGCTGGGAGCTTCAGCAGGAGCGCTCGGGAGCTCGCCGGCACAAGAACTGTGAGTGCCCTCGCCCCACCCCGGCCTCAAGCAAAAGTCCAGATTTCCCCCGTCAGAGTGCCATAGGAGCGAAGAAGCATGCGTTAAAGGAGGGCTTCAACAGTGCTAGGGCTTTATTTCACGAGACACCGTGCACTCACGTTCGTTGTAACAACTGTCAAAGGGCACTGGATGCCTTCCAACTCCTCTCTTGCGTTTGAGCCACAGGAAGTAAATGCATTCGTTTGATTAAGCTCCGTGAACGTGCAACGACGATGGCGAAGCGCTGCCCTGTTCGCTCGAAAGCTCTCGTTTGTACGGCCTTCACACGGCCTCAAGGTACGCCGTTCTAAACAACCTTACACTCCACGCTGGTGTGCCCCCAATTGGGAATGTGGGCTCTTCTGTGAGACACCAATGTGCGTCCCAAAGGAAACCGGGGGGGGGGGGGGCTCCCCCAGGACGCCTGCTTACGGCAGTCGGTTGCCAGATGTTTACTTCCAGCCGGAGAAAGAGAAAAAGGACAGCTTTCCCGGGGACAATTCTGGACCCTTGGGAACATCCAGAATCACCAAAGCCTAAACTTGGCACGGCCTGGGGAACGCTCTTCCGCACGTCCAGCAATCCCCACGTCAAAACCTTTCTCGGCAGAGGCAGGCACTCTCTCCCTTGTACTAGATAGCTCGGCAGAACCTTCCGAGAAACATGCTGCGTCATTCAGCTTGAACGTGGGACGCGGATGGGAGAGTACGCTTTCTCCCCGTTTGGAGGCGCCGTGCGCTTGGCTTCAAAGCTGCCCGAACAGCACTAGCGGCCCGACGTCTCTGCACGGCAGGATTGTCGTTGTGGGCCGAGGCTGCGTGTTCTCTCAAAGCGGAAAACCGTGCTGGCAATACCTTGCTAGAAACTCCTCCCACGGCACTACATGTTCAGCTCCGGCCAAACGAAAGGTGACCTCAGGCCTCAAGGTAAGTTCCAGCGTTTCACGTCGGGGGAGTTGGGTGTGCAGTGGTTTCCATGAGGCCAGACTCCACCACGGAGTGCCTTAACTCTGCGACGCTCCTGGGGGCACACAGGATAGGAGCTCGTTCGCCAATTTCGCAGGGTGACTTCTCTCCGTGCCGGAACGGCGGCTCCTGGCTTCTAGAGGAACCTTAGCCTAAACAGGCCCCTGGAGGAAGCTCTTCACATTCAGAGCAAGGGCAACGTACTGCTCTCTGGCTTGCCTGGCTTGAGTGCCCCAGTCGTCAAAGAGCCTCGCGAAAGCAGTGCTGCGCAGACTCCCTTTGCCAGTCGAACGGCCTCCTTGACTGAAAGAGAACTGCAGTGCCAAAAGGCACCGTGCTGACGACTGGCTCCAGGAAGAGACTCGGGACAGCACTCTCATAGAAGCGAAAGCTAGGCTGTGCGCCCAGCCTGAGGAGCAGTACGTACGTTTGCCACACTTCTTTACAGAGCTAGGCGTGAGCCAGAGAGCCTCGGTCACTGAGGCCTACCTAAGGGACTGCCACACTTACCCAGTAGCTCCCACGCAGAGGTCCCTGTGCCCAAACGGGCCTCCACGGAAGGGCCCTGTTCCTCCCGTTGTGTTTCCTTGAGGTAATCAGAAACCGCTGAGGATCCCTATAGGAGCTCCGGTTTGAAGCTGGGCGACCCTGGCTAAACCTTATTCCCCTCCGTGGTAAACGAGACAGTGGCGGGTCCTAAGCTGCCTGAAGTACACTGCTCGCGCCCACCTTCTCTTTGCTGCCGGAAGGCCTCCCACAAGAAGTCTGAGTTTACTCGTGACAGCAGAAGTCTGAGTTTACGCGTGTGAGGCCTGCTGCTCTCAGTTCCTTGCTGGGAGCTTCAGCAGGAGCGCTCGGGAGCTCGCCGGCACAAGAACTGTGAGTGCCCTCGCCCCACCCCGGCCTCAAGCAAAAGTCCAGATTTCCCCCGTCAGAGTGCCATAGGAGCGAAGAAGCATGCGTTAAAGGAGGGCTTCAACAGTGCTAGGGCTTTATTTCACGAGACACCGTGCACTCACGTTCGTTGTAACAACTGTCAAAGGGCACTGGATGCCTTCCAACTCCTCTCTTGCGTTTGAGCCACAGGAAGTAAATGCATTCGTTTGATTAAGCTCCGTGAACGTGCAACGACGATGGCGAAGCGCTGCCCTGTTCGCTCGAAAGCTCTCGTTTGTACGGCCTTCACACGGCCTCAAGGTACGCCGTTCTAAACAACCTTACACTCCACGCTGGTGTGCCCCCAATTGGGAATGTGGGCTCTTCTGTGAGACACCAATGTGCGTCCCAAAGGAAACCGGGGGGGGGGGGGGCTCCCCCAGGACGCCTGCTTACGGCAGTCGGTTGCCAGATGTTTACTTCCAGCCGGAGAAAGAGAAAAAGGACAGCTTTCCCGGGGACAATTCTGGACCCTTGGGAACATCCAGAATCACCAAAGCCTAAACTTGGCACGGCCTGGGGAACGCTCTTCCGCACGTCCAGCAATCCCCACGTCAAAACCTTTCTCGGCAGAGGCAGGCACTCTCTCCCTTGTACTAGATAGCTCGGCAGAACCTTCCGAGAAACATGCTGCGTCATTCAGCTTGAACGTGGGACGCGGATGGGAGAGTACGCTTTCTCCCCGTTTGGAGGCGCCGTGCGCTTGGCTTCAAAGCTGCCCGAACAGCACTAGCGGCCCGACGTCTCTGCACGGCAGGATTGTCGTTGTGGGCCGAGGCTGCGTGTTCTCTCAAAGCGGAAAACCGTGCTGGCAATACCTTGCTAGAAACTCCTCCCACGGCACTACATGTTCAGCTCCGGCCAAACGAAAGGTGACCTCAGGCCTCAAGGTAAGTTCCAGCGTTTCACGTCGGGGGAGTTGGGTGTGCAGTGGTTTCCATGAGGCCAGACTCCACCACGGAGTGCCTTAACTCTGCGACGCTCCTGGGGGCACACAGGATAGGAGCTCGTTCGCCAATTTCGCAGGGTGACTTCTCTCCGTGCCGGAACGGCGGCTCCTGGCTTCTAGAGGAACCTTAGCCTAAACAGGCCCCTGGAGGAAGCTCTTCACATTCAGAGCAAGGGCAACGTACTGCTCTCTGGCTTGCCTGGCTTGAGTGCCCCAGTCGTCAAAGAGCCTCGCGAAAGCAGTGCTGCGCAGACTCCCTTTGCCAGTCGAACGGCCTCCTTGACTGAAAGAGAACTGCAGTGCCAAAAGGCACCGTGCTGACGACTGGCTCCAGGAAGAGACTCGGGACAGCACTCTCATAGAAGCGAAAGCTAGGCTGTGCGCCCAGCCTGAGGAGCAGTACGTACGTTTGCCACACTTCTTTACAGAGCTAGGCGTGAGCCAGAGAGCCTCGGTCACTGAGGCCTACCTAAGGGACTGCCACACTTACCCAGTAGCTCCCACGCAGAGGTCCCTGTGCCCAAACGGGCCTCCACGGAAGGGCCCTGTTCCTCCCGTTGTGTTTCCTTGAGGTAATCAGAAACCGCTGAGGATCCCTATAGGAGCTCCGGTTTGAAGCTGGGCGACCCTGGCTAAACCTTATTCCCCTCCGTGGTAAACGAGACAGTGGCGGGTCCTAAGCTGCCTGAAGTACACTGCTCGCGCCCACCTTCTCTTTGCTGCCGGAAGGCCTCCCACAAGAAGTCTGAGTTTACTCGTGACAGCAGAAGTCTGAGTTTACGCGTGTGAGGCCTGCTGCTCTCAGTTCCTTGCTGGGAGCTTCAGCAGGAGCGCTCGGGAGCTCGCCGGCACAAGAACTGTGAGTGCCCTCGCCCCACCCCGGCCTCAAGCAAAAGTCCAGATTTCCCCCGTCAGAGTGCCATAGGAGCGAAGAAGCATGCGTTAAAGGAGGGCTTCAACAGTGCTAGGGCTTTATTTCACGAGACACCGTGCACTCACGTTCGTTGTAACAACTGTCAAAGGGCACTGGATGCCTTCCAACTCCTCTCTTGCGTTTGAGCCACAGGAAGTAAATGCATTCGTTTGATTAAGCTCCGTGAACGTGCAACGACGATGGCGAAGCGCTGCCCTGTTCGCTCGAAAGCTCTCGTTTGTACGGCCTTCACACGGCCTCAAGGTACGCCGTTCTAAACAACCTTACACTCCACGCTGGTGTGCCCCCAATTGGGAATGTGGGCTCTTCTGTGAGACACCAATGTGCGTCCCAAAGGAAACCGGGGGGGGGGGGGGCTCCCCCAGGACGCCTGCTTACGGCAGTCGGTTGCCAGATGTTTACTTCCAGCCGGAGAAAGAGAAAAAGGACAGCTTTCCCGGGGACAATTCTGGACCCTTGGGAACATCCAGAATCACCAAAGCCTAAACTTGGCACGGCCTGGGGAACGCTCTTCCGCACGTCCAGCAATCCCCACGTCAAAACCTTTCTCGGCAGAGGCAGGCACTCTCTCCCTTGTACTAGATAGCTCGGCAGAACCTTCCGAGAAACATGCTGCGTCATTCAGCTTGAACGTGGGACGCGGATGGGAGAGTACGCTTTCTCCCCGTTTGGAGGCGCCGTGCGCTTGGCTTCAAAGCTGCCCGAACAGCACTAGCGGCCCGACGTCTCTGCACGGCAGGATTGTCGTTGTGGGCCGAGGCTGCGTGTTCTCTCAAAGCGGAAAACCGTGCTGGCAATACCTTGCTAGAAACTCCTCCCACGGCACTACATGTTCAGCTCCGGCCAAACGAAAGGTGACCTCAGGCCTCAAGGTAAGTTCCAGCGTTTCACGTCGGGGGAGTTGGGTGTGCAGTGGTTTCCATGAGGCCAGACTCCACCACGGAGTGCCTTAACTCTGCGACGCTCCTGGGGGCACACAGGATAGGAGCTCGTTCGCCAATTTCGCAGGATGACTTCTCTCCGTGCCGGAACGGCGGCTCCTGGCTTCTAGAGGAACCTTAGCCTAAACAGGCCCCTGGAGGAAGCTCTTCACATTCAGAGCAAGGGCAACGTACTGCTCTCTGGCTTGCCTGGCTTGAGTGCCCCAGTCGTCAAAGAGCCTCGCGAAAGCAGTGCTGCGCAGACTCCCTTTGCCAGTCGAACGGCCTCCTTGACTGAAAGAGAACTGCAGTGCCAAAAGGCACCGTGCTGACGACTGGCTCCAGGAAGAGACTCGGGACAGCACTCTCATAGAAGCGAAAGCTAGGCTGTGCGCCCAGCCTGAGGAGCAGTACGTACGTTTGCCACACTTCTTTACAGAGCTAGGCGTGAGCCAGAGAGCCTCGGTCACTGAGGCCTACCTAAGGGACTGCCACACTTACCCAGTAGCTCCCACGCAGAGGTCCCTGTGCCCAAACGGGCCTCCACGGAAGGGCCCTGTTCCTCCCGTTGTGTTTCCTTGAGGTAATCAGAAACCGCTGAGGATCCCTATAGGAGCTCCGGTTTGAAGCTGGGCGACCCTGGCTAAACCTTATTCCCCTCCGTGGTAAACGAGACAGTGGCGGGTCCTAAGCTGCCTGAAGTACACTGCTCGCGCCCACCTTCTCTTTGCTGCCGGAAGGCCTCCCACAAGAAGTCTGAGTTTACTCGTGACAGCAGAAGTCTGAGTTTACGCGTGTGAGGCCTGCTGCTCTCAGTTCCTTGCTGGGAGCTTCAGCAGGAGCGCTCGGGAGCTCGCCGGCACAAGAACTGTGAGTGCCCTCGCCCCACCCCGGCCTCAAGCAAAAGTCCAGATTTCCCCCGTCAGAGTGCCATAGGAGCGAAGAAGCATGCGTTAAAGGAGGGCTTCAACAGTGCTAGGGCTTTATTTCACGAGACACCGTGCACTCACGTTCGTTGTAACAACTGTCAAAGGGCACTGGATGCCTTCCAACTCCTCTCTTGCGTTTGAGCCACAGGAAGTAAATGCATTCGTTTGATTAAGCTCCGTGAACGTGCAACGACGATGGCGAAGCGCTGCCCTGTTCGCTCGAAAGCTCTCGTTTGTACGGCCTTCACACGGCCTCAAGGTACGCCGTTCTAAACAACCTTACACTCCACGCTGGTGTGCCCCCAATTGGGAATGTGGGCTCTTCTGTGAGACACCAATGTGCGTCCCAAAGGAAACCGGGGGGGGGGGGGGCTCCCCCAGGACGCCTGCTTACGGCAGTCGGTTGCCAGATGTTTACTTCCAGCCGGAGAAAGAGAAAAAGGACAGCTTTCCCGGGGACAATTCTGGACCCTTGGGAACATCCAGAATCACCAAAGCCTAAACTTGGCACGGCCTGGGGAACGCTCTTCCGCACGTCCAGCAATCCCCACGTCAAAACCTTTCTCGGCAGAGGCAGGCACTCTCTCCCTTGTACTAGATAGCTCGGCAGAACCTTCCGAGAAACATGCTGCGTCATTCAGCTTGAACGTGGGACGCGGATGGGAGAGTACGCTTTCTCCCCGTTTGGAGGCGCCGTGCGCTTGGCTTCAAAGCTGCCCGAACAGCACTAGCGGCCCGACGTCTCTGCACGGCAGGATTGTCGTTGTGGGCCGAGGCTGCGTGTTCTCTCAAAGCGGAAAACCGTGCTGGCAATACCTTGCTAGAAACTCCTCCCACGGCACTACATGTTCAGCTCCGGCCAAACGAAAGGTGACCTCAGGCCTCAAGGTAAGTTCCAGCGTTTCACGTCGGGGGAGTTGGGTGTGCAGTGGTTTCCATGAGGCCAGACTCCACCACGGAGTGCCTTAACTCTGCGACGCTCCTGGGGGCACACAGGATAGGAGCTCGTTCGCCAATTTCGCAGGATGACTTCTCTCCGTGCCGGAACGGCGGCTCCTGGCTTCTAGAGGAACCTTAGCCTAAACAGGCCCCTGGAGGAAGCTCTTCACATTCAGAGCAAGGGCAACGTACTGCTCTCTGGCTTGCCTGGCTTGAGTGCCCCAGTCGTCAAAGAGCCTCGCGAAAGCAGTGCTGCGCAGACTCCCTTTGCCAGTCGAACGGCCTCCTTGACTGAAAGAGAACTGCAGTGCCAAAAGGCACCGTGCTGACGACTGGCTCCAGGAAGAGACTCGGGACAGCACTCTCATAGAAGCGAAAGCTAGGCTGTGCGCCCAGCCTGAGGAGCAGTACGTACGTTTGCCACACTTCTTTACAGAGCTAGGCGTGAGCCAGAGAGCCTCGGTCACTGAGGCCTACCTAAGGGACTGCCACACTTACCCAGTAGCTCCCACGCAGAGGTCCCTGTGCCCAAACGGGCCTCCACGGAAGGGCCCTGTTCCTCCCGTTGTGTTTCCTTGAGGTAATCAGAAACCGCTGAGGATCCCTATAGGAGCTCCGGTTTGAAGCTGGGCGACCCTGGCTAAACCTTATTCCCCTCCGTGGTAAACGAGACAGTGGCGGGTCCTAAGCTGCCTGAAGTACACTGCTCGCGCCCACCTTCTCTTTGCTGCCGGAAGGCCTCCCACAAGAAGTCTGAGTTTACTCGTGACAGCAGAAGTCTGAGTTTACGCGTGTGAGGCCTGCTGCTCTCAGTTCCTTGCTGGGAGCTTCAGCAGGAGCGCTCGGGAGCTCGCCGGCACAAGAACTGTGAGTGCCCTCGCCCCACCCCGGCCTCAAGCAAAAGTCCAGATTTCCCCCGTCAGAGTGCCATAGGAGCGAAGAAGCATGCGTTAAAGGAGGGCTTCAACAGTGCTAGGGCTTTATTTCACGAGACACCGTGCACTCACGTTCGTTGTAACAACTGTCAAAGGGCACTGGATGCCTTCCAACTCCTCTCTTGCGTTTGAGCCACAGGAAGTAAATGCATTCGTTTGATTAAGCTCCGTGAACGTGCAACGACGATGGCGAAGCGCTGCCCTGTTCGCTCGAAAGCTCTCGTTTGTACGGCCTTCACACGGCCTCAAGGTACGCCGTTCTAAACAACCTTACACTCCACGCTGGTGTGCCCCCAATTGGGAATGTGGGCTCTTCTGTGAGACACCAATGTGCGTCCCAAAGGAAACCGGGGGGGGGGGGGGCTCCCCCAGGACGCCTGCTTACGGCAGTCGGTTGCCAGATGTTTACTTCCAGCCGGAGAAAGAGAAAAAGGACAGCTTTCCCGGGGACAATTCTGGACCCTTGGGAACATCCAGAATCACCAAAGCCTAAACTTGGCACGGCCTGGGGAACGCTCTTCCGCACGTCCAGCAATCCCCACGTCAAAACCTTTCTCGGCAGAGGCAGGCACTCTCTCCCTTGTACTAGATAGCTCGGCAGAACCTTCCGAGAAACATGCTGCGTCATTCAGCTTGAACGTGGGACGCGGATGGGAGAGTACGCTTTCTCCCCGTTTGGAGGCGCCGTGCGCTTGGCTTCAAAGCTGCCCGAACAGCACTAGCGGCCCGACGTCTCTGCACGGCAGGATTGTCGTTGTGGGCCGAGGCTGCGTGTTCTCTCAAAGCGGAAAACCGTGCTGGCAATACCTTGCTAGAAACTCCTCCCACGGCACTACATGTTCAGCTCCGGCCAAACGAAAGGTGACCTCAGGCCTCAAGGTAAGTTCCAGCGTTTCACGTCGGGGGAGTTGGGTGTGCAGTGGTTTCCATGAGGCCAGACTCCACCACGGAGTGCCTTAACTCTGCGACGCTCCTGGGGGCACACAGGATAGGAGCTCGTTCGCCAATTTCGCAGGATGACTTCTCTCCGTGCCGGAACGGCGGCTCCTGGCTTCTAGAGGAACCTTAGCCTAAACAGGCCCCTGGAGGAAGCTCTTCACATTCAGAGCAAGGGCAACGTACTGCTCTCTGGCTTGCCTGGCTTGAGTGCCCCAGTCGTCAAAGAGCCTCGCGAAAGCAGTGCTGCGCAGACTCCCTTTGCCAGTCGAACGGCCTCCTTGACTGAAAGAGAACTGCAGTGCCAAAAGGCACCGTGCTGACGACTGGCTCCAGGAAGAGACTCGGGACAGCACTCTCATAGAAGCGAAAGCTAGGCTGTGCGCCCAGCCTGAGGAGCAGTACGTACGTTTGCCACACTTCTTTACAGAGCTAGGCGTGAGCCAGAGAGCCTCGGTCACTGAGGCCTACCTAAGGGACTGCCACACTTACCCAGTAGCTCCCACGCAGAGGTCCCTGTGCCCAAACGGGCCTCCACGGAAGGGCCCTGTTCCTCCCGTTGTGTTTCCTTGAGGTAATCAGAAACCGCTGAGGATCCCTATAGGAGCTCCGGTTTGAAGCTGGGCGACCCTGGCTAAACCTTATTCCCCTCCGTGGTAAACGAGACAGTGGCGGGTCCTAAGCTGCCTGAAGTACACTGCTCGCGCCCACCTTCTCTTTGCTGCCGGAAGGCCTCCCACAAGAAGTCTGAGTTTACTCGTGACAGCAGAAGTCTGAGTTTACGCGTGTGAGGCCTGCTGCTCTCAGTTCCTTGCTGGGAGCTTCAGCAGGAGCGCTCGGGAGCTCGCCGGCACAAGAACTGTGAGTGCCCTCGCCCCACCCCGGCCTCAAGCAAAAGTCCAGATTTCCCCCGTCAGAGTGCCATAGGAGCGAAGAAGCATGCGTTAAAGGAGGGCTTCAACAGTGCTAGGGCTTTATTTCACGAGACACCGTGCACTCACGTTCGTTGTAACAACTGTCAAAGGGCACTGGATGCCTTCCAACTCCTCTCTTGCGTTTGAGCCACAGGAAGTAAATGCATTCGTTTGATTAAGCTCCGTGAACGTGCAACGACGATGGCGAAGCGCTGCCCTGTTCGCTCGAAAGCTCTCGTTTGTACGGCCTTCACACGGCCTCAAGGTACGCCGTTCTAAACAACCTTACACTCCACGCTGGTGTGCCCCCAATTGGGAATGTGGGCTCTTCTGTGAGACACCAATGTGCGTCCCAAAGGAAACCGGGGGGGGGGGGGGCTCCCCCAGGACGCCTGCTTACGGCAGTCGGTTGCCAGATGTTTACTTCCAGCCGGAGAAAGAGAAAAAGGACAGCTTTCCCGGGGACAATTCTGGACCCTTGGGAACATCCAGAATCACCAAAGCCTAAACTTGGCACGGCCTGGGGAACGCTCTTCCGCACGTCCAGCAATCCCCACGTCAAAACCTTTCTCGGCAGAGGCAGGCACTCTCTCCCTTGTACTAGATAGCTCGGCAGAACCTTCCGAGAAACATGCTGCGTCATTCAGCTTGAACGTGGGACGCGGATGGGAGAGTACGCTTTCTCCCCGTTTGGAGGCGCCGTGCGCTTGGCTTCAAAGCTGCCCGAACAGCACTAGCGGCCCGACGTCTCTGCACGGCAGGATTGTCGTTGTGGGCCGAGGCTGCGTGTTCTCTCAAAGCGGAAAACCGTGCTGGCAATACCTTGCTAGAAACTCCTCCCACGGCACTACATGTTCAGCTCCGGCCAAACGAAAGGTGACCTCAGGCCTCAAGGTAAGTTCCAGCGTTTCACGTCGGGGGAGTTGGGTGTGCAGTGGTTTCCATGAGGCCAGACTCCACCACGGAGTGCCTTAACTCTGCGACGCTCCTGGGGGCACACAGGATAGGAGCTCGTTCGCCAATTTCGCAGGATGACTTCTCTCCGTGCCGGAACGGCGGCTCCTGGCTTCTAGAGGAACCTTAGCCTAAACAGGCCCCTGGAGGAAGCTCTTCACATTCAGAGCAAGGGCAACGTACTGCTCTCTGGCTTGCCTGGCTTGAGTGCCCCAGTCGTCAAAGAGCCTCGCGAAAGCAGTGCTGCGCAGACTCCCTTTGCCAGTCGAACGGCCTCCTTGACTGAAAGAGAACTGCAGTGCCAAAAGGCACCGTGCTGACGACTGGCTCCAGGAAGAGACTCGGGACAGCACTCTCATAGAAGCGAAAGCTAGGCTGTGCGCCCAGCCTGAGGAGCAGTACGTACGTTTGCCACACTTCTTTACAGAGCTAGGCGTGAGCCAGAGAGCCTCGGTCACTGAGGCCTACCTAAGGGACTGCCACACTTACCCAGTAGCTCCCACGCAGAGGTCCCTGTGCCCAAACGGGCCTCCACGGAAGGGCCCTGTTCCTCCCGTTGTGTTTCCTTGAGGTAATCAGAAACCGCTGAGGATCCCTATAGGAGCTCCGGTTTGAAGCTGGGCGACCCTGGCTAAACCTTATTCCCCTCCGTGGTAAACGAGACAGTGGCGGGTCCTAAGCTGCCTGAAGTACACTGCTCGCGCCCACCTTCTCTTTGCTGCCGGAAGGCCTCCCACAAGAAGTCTGAGTTTACTCGTGACAGCAGAAGTCTGAGTTTACGCGTGTGAGGCCTGCTGCTCTCAGTTCCTTGCTGGGAGCTTCAGCAGGAGCGCTCGGGAGCTCGCCGGCACAAGAACTGTGAGTGCCCTCGCCCCACCCCGGCCTCAAGCAAAAGTCCAGATTTCCCCCGTCAGAGTGCCATAGGAGCGAAGAAGCATGCGTTAAAGGAGGGCTTCAACAGTGCTAGGGCTTTATTTCACGAGACACCGTGCACTCACGTTCGTTGTAACAACTGTCAAAGGGCACTGGATGCCTTCCAACTCCTCTCTTGCGTTTGAGCCACAGGAAGTAAATGCATTCGTTTGATTAAGCTCCGTGAACGTGCAACGACGATGGCGAAGCGCTGCCCTGTTCGCTCGAAAGCTCTCGTTTGTACGGCCTTCACACGGCCTCAAGGTACGCCGTTCTAAACAACCTTACACTCCACGCTGGTGTGCCCCCAATTGGGAATGTGGGCTCTTCTGTGAGACACCAATGTGCGTCCCAAAGGAAACCGGGGGGGGGGGGGGCTCCCCCAGGACGCCTGCTTACGGCAGTCGGTTGCCAGATGTTTACTTCCAGCCGGAGAAAGAGAAAAAGGACAGCTTTCCCGGGGACAATTCTGGACCCTTGGGAACATCCAGAATCACCAAAGCCTAAACTTGGCACGGCCTGGGGAACGCTCTTCCGCACGTCCAGCAATCCCCACGTCAAAACCTTTCTCGGCAGAGGCAGGCACTCTCTCCCTTGTACTAGATAGCTCGGCAGAACCTTCCGAGAAACATGCTGCGTCATTCAGCTTGAACGTGGGACGCGGATGGGAGAGTACGCTTTCTCCCCGTTTGGAGGCGCCGTGCGCTTGGCTTCAAAGCTGCCCGAACAGCACTAGCGGCCCGACGTCTCTGCACGGCAGGATTGTCGTTGTGGGCCGAGGCTGCGTGTTCTCTCAAAGCGGAAAACCGTGCTGGCAATACCTTGCTAGAAACTCCTCCCACGGCACTACATGTTCAGCTCCGGCCAAACGAAAGGTGACCTCAGGCCTCAAGGTAAGTTCCAGCGTTTCACGTCGGGGGAGTTGGGTGTGCAGTGGTTTCCATGAGGCCAGACTCCACCACGGAGTGCCTTAACTCTGCGACGCTCCTGGGGGCACACAGGATAGGAGCTCGTTCGCCAATTTCGCAGGATGACTTCTCTCCGTGCCGGAACGGCGGCTCCTGGCTTCTAGAGGAACCTTAGCCTAAACAGGCCCCTGGAGGAAGCTCTTCACATTCAGAGCAAGGGCAACGTACTGCTCTCTGGCTTGCCTGGCTTGAGTGCCCCAGTCGTCAAAGAGCCTCGCGAAAGCAGTGCTGCGCAGACTCCCTTTGCCAGTCGAACGGCCTCCTTGACTGAAAGAGAACTGCAGTGCCAAAAGGCACCGTGCTGACGACTGGCTCCAGGAAGAGACTCGGGACAGCACTCTCATAGAAGCGAAAGCTAGGCTGTGCGCCCAGCCTGAGGAGCAGTACGTACGTTTGCCACACTTCTTTACAGAGCTAGGCGTGAGCCAGAGAGCCTCGGTCACTGAGGCCTACCTAAGGGACTGCCACACTTACCCAGTAGCTCCCACGCAGAGGTCCCTGTGCCCAAACGGGCCTCCACGGAAGGGCCCTGTTCCTCCCGTTGTGTTTCCTTGAGGTAATCAGAAACCGCTGAGGATCCCTATAGGAGCTCCGGTTTGAAGCTGGGCGACCCTGGCTAAACCTTATTCCCCTCCGTGGTAAACGAGACAGTGGCGGGTCCTAAGCTGCCTGAAGTACACTGCTCGCGCCCACCTTCTCTTTGCTGCCGGAAGGCCTCCCACAAGAAGTCTGAGTTTACTCGTGACAGCAGAAGTCTGAGTTTACGCGTGTGAGGCCTGCTGCTCTCAGTTCCTTGCTGGGAGCTTCAGCAGGAGCGCTCGGGAGCTCGCCGGCACAAGAACTGTGAGTGCCCTCGCCCCACCCCGGCCTCAAGCAAAAGTCCAGATTTCCCCCGTCAGAGTGCCATAGGAGCGAAGAAGCATGCGTTAAAGGAGGGCTTCAACAGTGCTAGGGCTTTATTTCACGAGACACCGTGCACTCACGTTCGTTGTAACAACTGTCAAAGGGCACTGGATGCCTTCCAACTCCTCTCTTGCGTTTGAGCCACAGGAAGTAAATGCATTCGTTTGATTAAGCTCCGTGAACGTGCAACGACGATGGCGAAGCGCTGCCCTGTTCGCTCGAAAGCTCTCGTTTGTACGGCCTTCACACGGCCTCAAGGTACGCCGTTCTAAACAACCTTACACTCCACGCTGGTGTGCCCCCAATTGGGAATGTGGGCTCTTCTGTGAGACACCAATGTGCGTCCCAAAGGAAACCGGGGGGGGGGGGGGCTCCCCCAGGACGCCTGCTTACGGCAGTCGGTTGCCAGATGTTTACTTCCAGCCGGAGAAAGAGAAAAAGGACAGCTTTCCCGGGGACAATTCTGGACCCTTGGGAACATCCAGAATCACCAAAGCCTAAACTTGGCACGGCCTGGGGAACGCTCTTCCGCACGTCCAGCAATCCCCACGTCAAAACCTTTCTCGGCAGAGGCAGGCACTCTCTCCCTTGTACTAGATAGCTCGGCAGAACCTTCCGAGAAACATGCTGCGTCATTCAGCTTGAACGTGGGACGCGGATGGGAGAGTACGCTTTCTCCCCGTTTGGAGGCGCCGTGCGCTTGGCTTCAAAGCTGCCCGAACAGCACTAGCGGCCCGACGTCTCTGCACGGCAGGATTGTCGTTGTGGGCCGAGGCTGCGTGTTCTCTCAAAGCGGAAAACCGTGCTGGCAATACCTTGCTAGAAACTCCTCCCACGGCACTACATGTTCAGCTCCGGCCAAACGAAAGGTGACCTCAGGCCTCAAGGTAAGTTCCAGCGTTTCACGTCGGGGGAGTTGGGTGTGCAGTGGTTTCCATGAGGCCAGACTCCACCACGGAGTGCCTTAACTCTGCGACGCTCCTGGGGGCACACAGGATAGGAGCTCGTTCGCCAATTTCGCAGGGTGACTTCTCTCCGTGCCGGAACGGCGGCTCCTGGCTTCTAGAGGAACCTTAGCCTAAACAGGCCCCTGGAGGAAGCTCTTCACATTCAGAGCAAGGGCAACGTACTGCTCTCTGGCTTGCCTGGCTTGAGTGCCCCAGTCGTCAAAGAGCCTCGCGAAAGCAGTGCTGCGCAGACTCCCTTTGCCAGTCGAACGGCCTCCTTGACTGAAAGAGAACTGCAGTGCCAAAAGGCACCGTGCTGACGACTGGCTCCAGGAAGAGACTCGGGACAGCACTCTCATAGAAGCGAAAGCTAGGCTGTGCGCCCAGCCTGAGGAGCAGTACGTACGTTTGCCACACTTCTTTACAGAGCTAGGCGTGAGCCAGAGAGCCTCGGTCACTGAGGCCTACCTAAGGGACTGCCACACTTACCCAGTAGCTCCCACGCAGAGGTCCCTGTGCCCAAACGGGCCTCCACGGAAGGGCCCTGTTCCTCCCGTTGTGTTTCCTTGAGGTAATCAGAAACCGCTGAGGATCCCTATAGGAGCTCCGGTTTGAAGCTGGGCGACCCTGGCTAAACCTTATTCCCCTCCGTGGTAAACGAGACAGTGGCGGGTCCTAAGCTGCCTGAAGTACACTGCTCGCGCCCACCTTCTCTTTGCTGCCGGAAGGCCTCCCACAAGAAGTCTGAGTTTACTCGTGACAGCAGAAGTCTGAGTTTACGCGTGTGAGGCCTGCTGCTCTCAGTTCCTTGCTGGGAGCTTCAGCAGGAGCGCTCGGGAGCTCGCCGGCACAAGAACTGTGAGTGCCCTCGCCCCACCCCGGCCTCAAGCAAAAGTCCAGATTTCCCCCGTCAGAGTGCCATAGGAGCGAAGAAGCATGCGTTAAAGGAGGGCTTCAACAGTGCTAGGGCTTTATTTCACGAGACACCGTGCACTCACGTTCGTTGTAACAACTGTCAAAGGGCACTGGATGCCTTCCAACTCCTCTCTTGCGTTTGAGCCACAGGAAGTAAATGCATTCGTTTGATTAAGCTCCGTGAACGTGCAACGACGATGGCGAAGCGCTGCCCTGTTCGCTCGAAAGCTCTCGTTTGTACGGCCTTCACACGGCCTCAAGGTACGCCGTTCTAAACAACCTTACACTCCACGCTGGTGTGCCCCCAATTGGGAATGTGGGCTCTTCTGTGAGACACCAATGTGCGTCCCAAAGGAAACCGGGGGGGGGGGGGGCTCCCCCAGGACGCCTGCTTACGGCAGTCGGTTGCCAGATGTTTACTTCCAGCCGGAGAAAGAGAAAAAGGACAGCTTTCCCGGGGACAATTCTGGACCCTTGGGAACATCCAGAATCACCAAAGCCTAAACTTGGCACGGCCTGGGGAACGCTCTTCCGCACGTCCAGCAATCCCCACGTCAAAACCTTTCTCGGCAGAGGCAGGCACTCTCTCCCTTGTACTAGATAGCTCGGCAGAACCTTCCGAGAAACATGCTGCGTCATTCAGCTTGAACGTGGGACGCGGATGGGAGAGTACGCTTTCTCCCCGTTTGGAGGCGCCGTGCGCTTGGCTTCAAAGCTGCCCGAACAGCACTAGCGGCCCGACGTCTCTGCACGGCAGGATTGTCGTTGTGGGCCGAGGCTGCGTGTTCTCTCAAAGCGGAAAACCGTGCTGGCAATACCTTGCTAGAAACTCCTCCCACGGCACTACATGTTCAGCTCCGGCCAAACGAAAGGTGACCTCAGGCCTCAAGGTAAGTTCCAGCGTTTCACGTCGGGGGAGTTGGGTGTGCAGTGGTTTCCATGAGGCCAGACTCCACCACGGAGTGCCTTAACTCTGCGACGCTCCTGGGGGCACACAGGATAGGAGCTCGTTCGCCAATTTCGCAGGGTGACTTCTCTCCGTGCCGGAACGGCGGCTCCTGGCTTCTAGAGGAACCTTAGCCTAAACAGGCCCCTGGAGGAAGCTCTTCACATTCAGAGCAAGGGCAACGTACTGCTCTCTGGCTTGCCTGGCTTGAGTGCCCCAGTCGTCAAAGAGCCTCGCGAAAGCAGTGCTGCGCAGACTCCCTTTGCCAGTCGAACGGCCTCCTTGACTGAAAGAGAACTGCAGTGCCAAAAGGCACCGTGCTGACGACTGGCTCCAGGAAGAGACTCGGGACAGCACTCTCATAGAAGCGAAAGCTAGGCTGTGCGCCCAGCCTGAGGAGCAGTACGTACGTTTGCCACACTTCTTTACAGAGCTAGGCGTGAGCCAGAGAGCCTCGGTCACTGAGGCCTACCTAAGGGACTGCCACACTTACCCAGTAGCTCCCACGCAGAGGTCCCTGTGCCCAAACGGGCCTCCACGGAAGGGCCCTGTTCCTCCCGTTGTGTTTCCTTGAGGTAATCAGAAACCGCTGAGGATCCCTATAGGAGCTCCGGTTTGAAGCTGGGCGACCCTGGCTAAACCTTATTCCCCTCCGTGGTAAACGAGACAGTGGCGGGTCCTAAGCTGCCTGAAGTACACTGCTCGCGCCCACCTTCTCTTTGCTGCCGGAAGGCCTCCCACAAGAAGTCTGAGTTTACTCGTGACAGCAGAAGTCTGAGTTTACGCGTGTGAGGCCTGCTGCTCTCAGTTCCTTGCTGGGAGCTTCAGCAGGAGCGCTCGGGAGCTCGCCGGCACAAGAACTGTGAGTGCCCTCGCCCCACCCCGGCCTCAAGCAAAAGTCCAGATTTCCCCCGTCAGAGTGCCATAGGAGCGAAGAAGCATGCGTTAAAGGAGGGCTTCAACAGTGCTAGGGCTTTATTTCACGAGACACCGTGCACTCACGTTCGTTGTAACAACTGTCAAAGGGCACTGGATGCCTTCCAACTCCTCTCTTGCGTTTGAGCCACAGGAAGTAAATGCATTCGTTTGATTAAGCTCCGTGAACGTGCAACGACGATGGCGAAGCGCTGCCCTGTTCGCTCGAAAGCTCTCGTTTGTACGGCCTTCACACGGCCTCAAGGTACGCCGTTCTAAACAACCTTACACTCCACGCTGGTGTGCCCCCAATTGGGAATGTGGGCTCTTCTGTGAGACACCAATGTGCGTCCCAAAGGAAACCGGGGGGGGGGGGGGCTCCCCCAGGACGCCTGCTTACGGCAGTCGGTTGCCAGATGTTTACTTCCAGCCGGAGAAAGAGAAAAAGGACAGCTTTCCCGGGGACAATTCTGGACCCTTGGGAACATCCAGAATCACCAAAGCCTAAACTTGGCACGGCCTGGGGAACGCTCTTCCGCACGTCCAGCAATCCCCACGTCAAAACCTTTCTCGGCAGAGGCAGGCACTCTCTCCCTTGTACTAGATAGCTCGGCAGAACCTTCCGAGAAACATGCTGCGTCATTCAGCTTGAACGTGGGACGCGGATGGGAGAGTACGCTTTCTCCCCGTTTGGAGGCGCCGTGCGCTTGGCTTCAAAGCTGCCCGAACAGCACTAGCGGCCCGACGTCTCTGCACGGCAGGATTGTCGTTGTGGGCCGAGGCTGCGTGTTCTCTCAAAGCGGAAAACCGTGCTGGCAATACCTTGCTAGAAACTCCTCCCACGGCACTACATGTTCAGCTCCGGCCAAACGAAAGGTGACCTCAGGCCTCAAGGTAAGTTCCAGCGTTTCACGTCGGGGGAGTTGGGTGTGCAGTGGTTTCCATGAGGCCAGACTCCACCACGGAGTGCCTTAACTCTGCGACGCTCCTGGGGGCACACAGGATAGGAGCTCGTTCGCCAATTTCGCAGGATGACTTCTCTCCGTGCCGGAACGGCGGCTCCTGGCTTCTAGAGGAACCTTAGCCTAAACAGGCCCCTGGAGGAAGCTCTTCACATTCAGAGCAAGGGCAACGTACTGCTCTCTGGCTTGCCTGGCTTGAGTGCCCCAGTCGTCAAAGAGCCTCGCGAAAGCAGTGCTGCGCAGACTCCCTTTGCCAGTCGAACGGCCTCCTTGACTGAAAGAGAACTGCAGTGCCAAAAGGCACCGTGCTGACGACTGGCTCCAGGAAGAGACTCGGGACAGCACTCTCATAGAAGCGAAAGCTAGGCTGTGCGCCCAGCCTGAGGAGCAGTACGTACGTTTGCCACACTTCTTTACAGAGCTAGGCGTGAGCCAGAGAGCCTCGGTCACTGAGGCCTACCTAAGGGACTGCCACACTTACCCAGTAGCTCCCACGCAGAGGTCCCTGTGCCCAAACGGGCCTCCACGGAAGGGCCCTGTTCCTCCCGTTGTGTTTCCTTGAGGTAATCAGAAACCGCTGAGGATCCCTATAGGAGCTCCGGTTTGAAGCTGGGCGACCCTGGCTAAACCTTATTCCCCTCCGTGGTAAACGAGACAGTGGCGGGTCCTAAGCTGCCTGAAGTACACTGCTCGCGCCCACCTTCTCTTTGCTGCCGGAAGGCCTCCCACAAGAAGTCTGAGTTTACTCGTGACAGCAGAAGTCTGAGTTTACGCGTGTGAGGCCTGCTGCTCTCAGTTCCTTGCTGGGAGCTTCAGCAGGAGCGCTCGGGAGCTCGCCGGCACAAGAACTGTGAGTGCCCTCGCCCCACCCCGGCCTCAAGCAAAAGTCCAGATTTCCCCCGTCAGAGTGCCATAGGAGCGAAGAAGCATGCGTTAAAGGAGGGCTTCAACAGTGCTAGGGCTTTATTTCACGAGACACCGTGCACTCACGTTCGTTGTAACAACTGTCAAAGGGCACTGGATGCCTTCCAACTCCTCTCTTGCGTTTGAGCCACAGGAAGTAAATGCATTCGTTTGATTAAGCTCCGTGAACGTGCAACGACGATGGCGAAGCGCTGCCCTGTTCGCTCGAAAGCTCTCGTTTGTACGGCCTTCACACGGCCTCAAGGTACGCCGTTCTAAACAACCTTACACTCCACGCTGGTGTGCCCCCAATTGGGAATGTGGGCTCTTCTGTGAGACACCAATGTGCGTCCCAAAGGAAACCGGGGGGGGGGGGGGCTCCCCCAGGACGCCTGCTTACGGCAGTCGGTTGCCAGATGTTTACTTCCAGCCGGAGAAAGAGAAAAAGGACAGCTTTCCCGGGGACAATTCTGGACCCTTGGGAACATCCAGAATCACCAAAGCCTAAACTTGGCACGGCCTGGGGAACGCTCTTCCGCACGTCCAGCAATCCCCACGTCAAAACCTTTCTCGGCAGAGGCAGGCACTCTCTCCCTTGTACTAGATAGCTCGGCAGAACCTTCCGAGAAACATGCTGCGTCATTCAGCTTGAACGTGGGACGCGGATGGGAGAGTACGCTTTCTCCCCGTTTGGAGGCGCCGTGCGCTTGGCTTCAAAGCTGCCCGAACAGCACTAGCGGCCCGACGTCTCTGCACGGCAGGATTGTCGTTGTGGGCCGAGGCTGCGTGTTCTCTCAAAGCGGAAAACCGTGCTGGCAATACCTTGCTAGAAACTCCTCCCACGGCACTACATGTTCAGCTCCGGCCAAACGAAAGGTGACCTCAGGCCTCAAGGTAAGTTCCAGCGTTTCACGTCGGGGGAGTTGGGTGTGCAGTGGTTTCCATGAGGCCAGACTCCACCACGGAGTGCCTTAACTCTGCGACGCTCCTGGGGGCACACAGGATAGGAGCTCGTTCGCCAATTTCGCAGGATGACTTCTCTCCGTGCCGGAACGGCGGCTCCTGGCTTCTAGAGGAACCTTAGCCTAAACAGGCCCCTGGAGGAAGCTCTTCACATTCAGAGCAAGGGCAACGTACTGCTCTCTGGCTTGCCTGGCTTGAGTGCCCCAGTCGTCAAAGAGCCTCGCGAAAGCAGTGCTGCGCAGACTCCCTTTGCCAGTCGAACGGCCTCCTTGACTGAAAGAGAACTGCAGTGCCAAAAGGCACCGTGCTGACGACTGGCTCCAGGAAGAGACTCGGGACAGCACTCTCATAGAAGCGAAAGCTAGGCTGTGCGCCCAGCCTGAGGAGCAGTACGTACGTTTGCCACACTTCTTTACAGAGCTAGGCGTGAGCCAGAGAGCCTCGGTCACTGAGGCCTACCTAAGGGACTGCCACACTTACCCAGTAGCTCCCACGCAGAGGTCCCTGTGCCCAAACGGGCCTCCACGGAAGGGCCCTGTTCCTCCCGTTGTGTTTCCTTGAGGTAATCAGAAACCGCTGAGGATCCCTATAGGAGCTCCGGTTTGAAGCTGGGCGACCCTGGCTAAACCTTATTCCCCTCCGTGGTAAACGAGACAGTGGCGGGTCCTAAGCTGCCTGAAGTACACTGCTCGCGCCCACCTTCTCTTTGCTGCCGGAAGGCCTCCCACAAGAAGTCTGAGTTTACTCGTGACAGCAGAAGTCTGAGTTTACGCGTGTGAGGCCTGCTGCTCTCAGTTCCTTGCTGGGAGCTTCAGCAGGAGCGCTCGGGAGCTCGCCGGCACAAGAACTGTGAGTGCCCTCGCCCCACCCCGGCCTCAAGCAAAAGTCCAGATTTCCCCCGTCAGAGTGCCATAGGAGCGAAGAAGCATGCGTTAAAGGAGGGCTTCAACAGTGCTAGGGCTTTATTTCACGAGACACCGTGCACTCACGTTCGTTGTAACAACTGTCAAAGGGCACTGGATGCCTTCCAACTCCTCTCTTGCGTTTGAGCCACAGGAAGTAAATGCATTCGTTTGATTAAGCTCCGTGAACGTGCAACGACGATGGCGAAGCGCTGCCCTGTTCGCTCGAAAGCTCTCGTTTGTACGGCCTTCACACGGCCTCAAGGTACGCCGTTCTAAACAACC
Source organism: Grampus griseus (assembly GCF_964374135.1). Lineage (NCBI taxonomy): Eukaryota > Metazoa > Chordata > Mammalia > Artiodactyla > Delphinidae > Grampus > Grampus griseus. Next base: position 106,573 of record NW_028133020.1, read on the forward strand.
TTACACTCCACGCTGGTGTGCCCCCAATTGGGAATGTGGGCTCTTCTGTGAGACACCAATGTGCGTCCCAAAGGAAACCGGGGGGGGGGGGGGCTCCCCCAGGACGCCTGCTTACGGCAGTCGGTTGCCAGATGTTTACTTCCAGCCGGAGAAAGAGAAAAAGGACAGCTTTCCCGGGGACAATTCTGGACCCTTGGGAACATCCAGAATCACCAAAGCCTAAACTTGGCACGGCCTGGGGAACGCTCTTCCGCACGTCCAGCAATCCCCACGTCAAAACCTTTCTCGGCAGAGGCAGGCACTCTCTCCCTTGTACTAGATAGCTCGGCAGAACCTTCCGAGAAACATGCTGCGTCATTCAGCTTGAACGTGGGACGCGGATGGGAGAGTACGCTTTCTCCCCGTTTGGAGGCGCCGTGCGCTTGGCTTCAAAGCTGCCCGAACAGCACTAGCGGCCCGACGTCTCTGCACGGCAGGATTGTCGTTGTGGGCCGAGGCTGCGTGTTCTCTCAAAGCGGAAAACCGTGCTGGCAATACCTTGCTAGAAACTCCTCCCACGGCACTACATGTTCAGCTCCGGCCAAACGAAAGGTGACCTCAGGCCTCAAGGTAAGTTCCAGCGTTTCACGTCGGGGGAGTTGGGTGTGCAGTGGTTTCCATGAGGCCAGACTCCACCACGGAGTGCCTTAACTCTGCGACGCTCCTGGGGGCACACAGGATAGGAGCTCGTTCGCCAATTTCGCAGGATGACTTCTCTCCGTGCCGGAACGGCGGCTCCTGGCTTCTAGAGGAACCTTAGCCTAAACAGGCCCCTGGAGGAAGCTCTTCACATTCAGAGCAAGGGCAACGTACTGCTCTCTGGCTTGCCTGGCTTGAGTGCCCCAGTCGTCAAAGAGCCTCGCGAAAGCAGTGCTGCGCAGACTCCCTTTGCCAGTCGAACGGCCTCCTTGACTGAAAGAGAACTGCAGTGCCAAAAGGCACCGTGCTGACGACTGGCTCCAGGAAGAGACTCGGGACAGCACTCTCATAGAAGCGAAAGCTAGGCTGTGCGCCCAGCCTGAGGAGCAGTACGTACGTTTGCCACACTTCTTTACAGAGCTAGGCGTGAGCCAGAGAGCCTCGGTCACTGAGGCCTACCTAAGGGACTGCCACACTTACCCAGTAGCTCCCACGCAGAGGTCCCTGTGCCCAAACGGGCCTCCACGGAAGGGCCCTGTTCCTCCCGTTGTGTTTCCTTGAGGTAATCAGAAACCGCTGAGGATCCCTATAGGAGCTCCGGTTTGAAGCTGGGCGACCCTGGCTAAACCTTATTCCCCTCCGTGGTAAACGAGACAGTGGCGGGTCCTAAGCTGCCTGAAGTACACTGCTCGCGCCCACCTTCTCTTTGCTGCCGGAAGGCCTCCCACAAGAAGTCTGAGTTTACTCGTGACAGCAGAAGTCTGAGTTTACGCGTGTGAGGCCTGCTGCTCTCAGTTCCTTGCTGGGAGCTTCAGCAGGAGCGCTCGGGAGCTCGCCGGCACAAGAACTGTGAGTGCCCTCGCCCCACCCCGGCCTCAAGCAAAAGTCCAGATTTCCCCCGTCAGAGTGCCATAGGAGCGAAGAAGCATGCGTTAAAGGAGGGCTTCAACAGTGCTAGGGCTTTATTTCACGAGACACCGTGCACTCACGTTCGTTGTAACAACTGTCAAAGGGCACTGGATGCCTTCCAACTCCTCTCTTGCGTTTGAGCCACAGGAAGTAAATGCATTCGTTTGATTAAGCTCCGTGAACGTGCAACGACGATGGCGAAGCGCTGCCCTGTTCGCTCGAAAGCTCTCGTTTGTACGGCCTTCACACGGCCTCAAGGTACGCCGTTCTAAACAACCTTACACTCCACGCTGGTGTGCCCCCAATTGGGAATGTGGGCTCTTCTGTGAGACACCAATGTGCGTCCCAAAGGAAACCGGGGGGGGGGGGGGCTCCCCCAGGACGCCTGCTTACGGCAGTCGGTTGCCAGATGTTTACTTCCAGCCGGAGAAAGAGAAAAAGGACAGCTTTCCCGGGGACAATTCTGGACCCTTGGGAACATCCAGAATCACCAAAGCCTAAACTTGGCACGGCCTGGGGAACGCTCTTCCGCACGTCCAGCAATCCCCACGTCAAAACCTTTCTCGGCAGAGGCAGGCACTCTCTCCCTTGTACTAGATAGCTCGGCAGAACCTTCCGAGAAACATGCTGCGTCATTCAGCTTGAACGTGGGACGCGGATGGGAGAGTACGCTTTCTCCCCGTTTGGAGGCGCCGTGCGCTTGGCTTCAAAGCTGCCCGAACAGCACTAGCGGCCCGACGTCTCTGCACGGCAGGATTGTCGTTGTGGGCCGAGGCTGCGTGTTCTCTCAAAGCGGAAAACCGTGCTGGCAATACCTTGCTAGAAACTCCTCCCACGGCACTACATGTTCAGCTCCGGCCAAACGAAAGGTGACCTCAGGCCTCAAGGTAAGTTCCAGCGTTTCACGTCGGGGGAGTTGGGTGTGCAGTGGTTTCCATGAGGCCAGACTCCACCACGGAGTGCCTTAACTCTGCGACGCTCCTGGGGGCACACAGGATAGGAGCTCGTTCGCCAATTTCGCAGGATGACTTCTCTCCGTGCCGGAACGGCGGCTCCTGGCTTCTAGAGGAACCTTAGCCTAAACAGGCCCCTGGAGGAAGCTCTTCACATTCAGAGCAAGGGCAACGTACTGCTCTCTGGCTTGCCTGGCTTGAGTGCCCCAGTCGTCAAAGAGCCTCGCGAAAGCAGTGCTGCGCAGACTCCCTTTGCCAGTCGAACGGCCTCCTTGACTGAAAGAGAACTGCAGTGCCAAAAGGCACCGTGCTGACGACTGGCTCCAGGAAGAGACTCGGGACAGCACTCTCATAGAAGCGAAAGCTAGGCTGTGCGCCCAGCCTGAGGAGCAGTACGTACGTTTGCCACACTTCTTTACAGAGCTAGGCGTGAGCCAGAGAGCCTCGGTCACTGAGGCCTACCTAAGGGACTGCCACACTTACCCAGTAGCTCCCACGCAGAGGTCCCTGTGCCCAAACGGGCCTCCACGGAAGGGCCCTGTTCCTCCCGTTGTGTTTCCTTGAGGTAATCAGAAACCGCTGAGGATCCCTATAGGAGCTCCGGTTTGAAGCTGGGCGACCCTGGCTAAACCTTATTCCCCTCCGTGGTAAACGAGACAGTGGCGGGTCCTAAGCTGCCTGAAGTACACTGCTCGCGCCCACCTTCTCTTTGCTGCCGGAAGGCCTCCCACAAGAAGTCTGAGTTTACTCGTGACAGCAGAAGTCTGAGTTTACGCGTGTGAGGCCTGCTGCTCTCAGTTCCTTGCTGGGAGCTTCAGCAGGAGCGCTCGGGAGCTCGCCGGCACAAGAACTGTGAGTGCCCTCGCCCCACCCCGGCCTCAAGCAAAAGTCCAGATTTCCCCCGTCAGAGTGCCATAGGAGCGAAGAAGCATGCGTTAAAGGAGGGCTTCAACAGTGCTAGGGCTTTATTTCACGAGACACCGTGCACTCACGTTCGTTGTAACAACTGTCAAAGGGCACTGGATGCCTTCCAACTCCTCTCTTGCGTTTGAGCCACAGGAAGTAAATGCATTCGTTTGATTAAGCTCCGTGAACGTGCAACGACGATGGCGAAGCGCTGCCCTGTTCGCTCGAAAGCTCTCGTTTGTACGGCCTTCACACGGCCTCAAGGTACGCCGTTCTAAACAACCTTACACTCCACGCTGGTGTGCCCCCAATTGGGAATGTGGGCTCTTCTGTGAGACACCAATGTGCGTCCCAAAGGAAACCGGGGGGGGGGGGGGCTCCCCCAGGACGCCTGCTTACGGCAGTCGGTTGCCAGATGTTTACTTCCAGCCGGAGAAAGAGAAAAAGGACAGCTTTCCCGGGGACAATTCTGGACCCTTGGGAACATCCAGAATCACCAAAGCCTAAACTTGGCACGGCCTGGGGAACGCTCTTCCGCACGTCCAGCAATCCCCACGTCAAAACCTTTCTCGGCAGAGGCAGGCACTCTCTCCCTTGTACTAGATAGCTCGGCAGAACCTTCCGAGAAACATGCTGCGTCATTCAGCTTGAACGTGGGACGCGGATGGGAGAGTACGCTTTCTCCCCGTTTGGAGGCGCCGTGCGCTTGGCTTCAAAGCTGCCCGAACAGCACTAGCGGCCCGACGTCTCTGCACGGCAGGATTGTCGTTGTGGGCCGAGGCTGCGTGTTCTCTCAAAGCGGAAAACCGTGCTGGCAATACCTTGCTAGAAACTCCTCCCACGGCACTACATGTTCAGCTCCGGCCAAACGAAAGGTGACCTCAGGCCTCAAGGTAAGTTCCAGCGTTTCACGTCGGGGGAGTTGGGTGTGCAGTGGTTTCCATGAGGCCAGACTCCACCACGGAGTGCCTTAACTCTGCGACGCTCCTGGGGGCACACAGGATAGGAGCTCGTTCGCCAATTTCGCAGGATGACTTCTCTCCGTGCCGGAACGGCGGCTCCTGGCTTCTAGAGGAACCTTAGCCTAAACAGGCCCCTGGAGGAAGCTCTTCACATTCAGAGCAAGGGCAACGTACTGCTCTCTGGCTTGCCTGGCTTGAGTGCCCCAGTCGTCAAAGAGCCTCGCGAAAGCAGTGCTGCGCAGACTCCCTTTGCCAGTCGAACGGCCTCCTTGACTGAAAGAGAACTGCAGTGCCAAAAGGCACCGTGCTGACGACTGGCTCCAGGAAGAGACTCGGGACAGCACTCTCATAGAAGCGAAAGCTAGGCTGTGCGCCCAGCCTGAGGAGCAGTACGTACGTTTGCCACACTTCTTTACAGAGCTAGGCGTGAGCCAGAGAGCCTCGGTCACTGAGGCCTACCTAAGGGACTGCCACACTTACCCAGTAGCTCCCACGCAGAGGTCCCTGTGCCCAAACGGGCCTCCACGGAAGGGCCCTGTTCCTCCCGTTGTGTTTCCTTGAGGTAATCAGAAACCGCTGAGGATCCCTATAGGAGCTCCGGTTTGAAGCTGGGCGACCCTGGCTAAACCTTATTCCCCTCCGTGGTAAACGAGACAGTGGCGGGTCCTAAGCTGCCTGAAGTACACTGCTCGCGCCCACCTTCTCTTTGCTGCCGGAAGGCCTCCCACAAGAAGTCTGAGTTTACTCGTGACAGCAGAAGTCTGAGTTTACGCGTGTGAGGCCTGCTGCTCTCAGTTCCTTGCTGGGAGCTTCAGCAGGAGCGCTCGGGAGCTCGCCGGCACAAGAACTGTGAGTGCCCTCGCCCCACCCCGGCCTCAAGCAAAAGTCCAGATTTCCCCCGTCAGAGTGCCATAGGAGCGAAGAAGCATGCGTTAAAGGAGGGCTTCAACAGTGCTAGGGCTTTATTTCACGAGACACCGTGCACTCACGTTCGTTGTAACAACTGTCAAAGGGCACTGGATGCCTTCCAACTCCTCTCTTGCGTTTGAGCCACAGGAAGTAAATGCATTCGTTTGATTAAGCTCCGTGAACGTGCAACGACGATGGCGAAGCGCTGCCCTGTTCGCTCGAAAGCTCTCGTTTGTACGGCCTTCACACGGCCTCAAGGTACGCCGTTCTAAACAACCTTACACTCCACGCTGGTGTGCCCCCAATTGGGAATGTGGGCTCTTCTGTGAGACACCAATGTGCGTCCCAAAGGAAACCGGGGGGGGGGGGGGCTCCCCCAGGACGCCTGCTTACGGCAGTCGGTTGCCAGATGTTTACTTCCAGCCGGAGAAAGAGAAAAAGGACAGCTTTCCCGGGGACAATTCTGGACCCTTGGGAACATCCAGAATCACCAAAGCCTAAACTTGGCACGGCCTGGGGAACGCTCTTCCGCACGTCCAGCAATCCCCACGTCAAAACCTTTCTCGGCAGAGGCAGGCACTCTCTCCCTTGTACTAGATAGCTCGGCAGAACCTTCCGAGAAACATGCTGCGTCATTCAGCTTGAACGTGGGACGCGGATGGGAGAGTACGCTTTCTCCCCGTTTGGAGGCGCCGTGCGCTTGGCTTCAAAGCTGCCCGAACAGCACTAGCGGCCCGACGTCTCTGCACGGCAGGATTGTCGTTGTGGGCCGAGGCTGCGTGTTCTCTCAAAGCGGAAAACCGTGCTGGCAATACCTTGCTAGAAACTCCTCCCACGGCACTACATGTTCAGCTCCGGCCAAACGAAAGGTGACCTCAGGCCTCAAGGTAAGTTCCAGCGTTTCACGTCGGGGGAGTTGGGTGTGCAGTGGTTTCCATGAGGCCAGACTCCACCACGGAGTGCCTTAACTCTGCGACGCTCCTGGGGGCACACAGGATAGGAGCTCGTTCGCCAATTTCGCAGGGTGACTTCTCTCCGTGCCGGAACGGCGGCTCCTGGCTTCTAGAGGAACCTTAGCCTAAACAGGCCCCTGGAGGAAGCTCTTCACATTCAGAGCAAGGGCAACGTACTGCTCTCTGGCTTGCCTGGCTTGAGTGCCCCAGTCGTCAAAGAGCCTCGCGAAAGCAGTGCTGCGCAGACTCCCTTTGCCAGTCGAACGGCCTCCTTGACTGAAAGAGAACTGCAGTGCCAAAAGGCACCGTGCTGACGACTGGCTCCAGGAAGAGACTCGGGACAGCACTCTCATAGAAGCGAAAGCTAGGCTGTGCGCCCAGCCTGAGGAGCAGTACGTACGTTTGCCACACTTCTTTACAGAGCTAGGCGTGAGCCAGAGAGCCTCGGTCACTGAGGCCTACCTAAGGGACTGCCACACTTACCCAGTAGCTCCCACGCAGAGGTCCCTGTGCCCAAACGGGCCTCCACGGAAGGGCCCTGTTCCTCCCGTTGTGTTTCCTTGAGGTAATCAGAAACCGCTGAGGATCCCTATAGGAGCTCCGGTTTGAAGCTGGGCGACCCTGGCTAAACCTTATTCCCCTCCGTGGTAAACGAGACAGTGGCGGGTCCTAAGCTGCCTGAAGTACACTGCTCGCGCCCACCTTCTCTTTGCTGCCGGAAGGCCTCCCACAAGAAGTCTGAGTTTACTCGTGACAGCAGAAGTCTGAGTTTACGCGTGTGAGGCCTGCTGCTCTCAGTTCCTTGCTGGGAGCTTCAGCAGGAGCGCTCGGGAGCTCGCCGGCACAAGAACTGTGAGTGCCCTCGCCCCACCCCGGCCTCAAGCAAAAGTCCAGATTTCCCCCGTCAGAGTGCCATAGGAGCGAAGAAGCATGCGTTAAAGGAGGGCTTCAACAGTGCTAGGGCTTTATTTCACGAGACACCGTGCACTCACGTTCGTTGTAACAACTGTCAAAGGGCACTGGATGCCTTCCAACTCCTCTCTTGCGTTTGAGCCACAGGAAGTAAATGCATTCGTTTGATTAAGCTCCGTGAACGTGCAACGACGATGGCGAAGCGCTGCCCTGTTCGCTCGAAAGCTCTCGTTTGTACGGCCTTCACACGGCCTCAAGGTACGCCGTTCTAAACAACCTTACACTCCACGCTGGTGTGCCCCCAATTGGGAATGTGGGCTCTTCTGTGAGACACCAATGTGCGTCCCAAAGGAAACCGGGGGGGGGGGGGCTCCCCCAGGACGCCTGCTTACGGCAGTCGGTTGCCAGATGTTTACTTCCAGCCGGAGAAAGAGAAAAAGGACAGCTTTCCCGGGGACAATTCTGGACCCTTGGGAACATCCAGAATCACCAAAGCCTAAACTTGGCACGGCCTGGGGAACGCTCTTCCGCACGTCCAGCAATCCCCACGTCAAAACCTTTCTCGGCAGAGGCAGGCACTCTCTCCCTTGTACTAGATAGCTCGGCAGAACCTTCCGAGAAACATGCTGCGTCATTCAGCTTGAACGTGGGACGCGGATGGGAGAGTACGCTTTCTCCCCGTTTGGAGGCGCCGTGCGCTTGGCTTCAAAGCTGCCCGAACAGCACTAGCGGCCCGACGTCTCTGCACGGCAGGATTGTCGTTGTGGGCCGAGGCTGCGTGTTCTCTCAAAGCGGAAAACCGTGCTGGCAATACCTTGCTAGAAACTCCTCCCACGGCACTACATGTTCAGCTCCGGCCAAACGAAAGGTGACCTCAGGCCTCAAGGTAAGTTCCAGCGTTTCACGTCGGGGGAGTTGGGTGTGCAGTGGTTTCCATGAGGCCAGACTCCACCACGGAGTGCCTTAACTCTGCGACGCTCCTGGGGGCACACAGGATAGGAGCTCGTTCGCCAATTTCGCAGGGTGACTTCTCTCCGTGCCGGAACGGCGGCTCCTGGCTTCTAGAGGAACCTTAGCCTAAACAGGCCCCTGGAGGAAGCTCTTCACATTCAGAGCAAGGGCAACGTACTGCTCTCTGGCTTGCCTGGCTTGAGTGCCCCAGTCGTCAAAGAGCCTCGCGAAAGCAGTGCTGCGCAGACTCCCTTTGCCAGTCGAACGGCCTCCTTGACTGAAAGAGAACTGCAGTGCCAAAAGGCACCGTGCTGACGACTGGCTCCAGGAAGAGACTCGGGACAGCACTCTCATAGAAGCGAAAGCTAGGCTGTGCGCCCAGCCTGAGGAGCAGTACGTACGTTTGCCACACTTCTTTACAGAGCTAGGCGTGAGCCAGAGAGCCTCGGTCACTGAGGCCTACCTAAGGGACTGCCACACTTACCCAGTAGCTCCCACGCAGAGGTCCCTGTGCCCAAACGGGCCTCCACGGAAGGGCCCTGTTCCTCCCGTTGTGTTTCCTTGAGGTAATCAGAAACCGCTGAGGATCCCTATAGGAGCTCCGGTTTGAAGCTGGGCGACCCTGGCTAAACCTTATTCCCCTCCGTGGTAAACGAGACAGTGGCGGGTCCTAAGCTGCCTGAAGTACACTGCTCGCGCCCACCTTCTCTTTGCTGCCGGAAGGCCTCCCACAAGAAGTCTGAGTTTACTCGTGACAGCAGAAGTCTGAGTTTACGCGTGTGAGGCCTGCTGCTCTCAGTTCCTTGCTGGGAGCTTCAGCAGGAGCGCTCGGGAGCTCGCCGGCACAAGAACTGTGAGTGCCCTCGCCCCACCCCGGCCTCAAGCAAAAGTCCAGATTTCCCCCGTCAGAGTGCCATAGGAGCGAAGAAGCATGCGTTAAAGGAGGGCTTCAACAGTGCTAGGGCTTTATTTCACGAGACACCGTGCACTCACGTTCGTTGTAACAACTGTCAAAGGGCACTGGATGCCTTCCAACTCCTCTCTTGCGTTTGAGCCACAGGAAGTAAATGCATTCGTTTGATTAAGCTCCGTGAACGTGCAACGACGATGGCGAAGCGCTGCCCTGTTCGCTCGAAAGCTCTCGTTTGTACGGCCTTCACACGGCCTCAAGGTACGCCGTTCTAAACAACCTTACACTCCACGCTGGTGTGCCCCCAATTGGGAATGTGGGCTCTTCTGTGAGACACCAATGTGCGTCCCAAAGGAAACCGGGGGGGGGGGGCTCCCCCAGGACGCCTGCTTACGGCAGTCGGTTGCCAGATGTTTACTTCCAGCCGGAGAAAGAGAAAAAGGACAGCTTTCCCGGGGACAATTCTGGACCCTTGGGAACATCCAGAATCACCAAAGCCTAAACTTGGCACGGCCTGGGGAACGCTCTTCCGCACGTCCAGCAATCCCCACGTCAAAACCTTTCTCGGCAGAGGCAGGCACTCTCTCCCTTGTACTAGATAGCTCGGCAGAACCTTGCGAGAAACATGCTGCGTCATTCAGCTTGAACGTGGGACGCGGATGGGAGAGTACGCTTTCTCCCCGTTTGGAGGCGCCGTGCGCTTGGCTTCAAAGCTGCCCGAACAGCACTAGCGGCCCGACGTCTCTGCACGGCAGGATTGTCGTTGTGGGCCGAGGCTGCGTGTTCTCTCAAAGCGGAAAACCGTGCTGGCAATACCTTGCTAGAAACTCCTCCCACGGCACTACATGTTCAGCTCCGGCCAAACGAAAGGTGACCTCAGGCCTCAAGGTAAGTTCCAGCGTTTCACGTCGGGGGAGTTGGGTGTGCAGTGGTTTCCATGAGGCCAGACTCCACCACGGAGTGCCTTAACTCTGCGACGCTCCTGGGGGCACACAGGATAGGAGCTCGTTCGCCAATTTCGCAGGGTGACTTCTCTCCGTGCCGGAACGGCGGCTCCTGGCTTCTAGAGGAACCTTAGCCTACACAGGCCCCTGGAGGAAGCTCTTCACATTCAGAGCAAGGGCAACGTACTGCTCTCTGGCTTGCCTGGCTTGAGTGCCCCAGTCGTCAAAGAGCCTCGCGAAAGCAGTGCTGCGCAGACTCCCTTTGCCAGTCGAACGGCCTCCTTGACTGAAAGAGAACTGCAGTGCCAAAAGGCACCGTGCTGACGACTGGCTCCAGGAAGAGACTCGGGACAGCACTCTCATAGAAGCGAAAGCTAGGCTGTGCGCCCAGCCTGAGGAGCAGTACGTACGTTTGCCACACTTCTTTACAGAGCTAGACGTGAGCCAGAGAGCCTCGGTCACTGAGGCCTACCTAAGGGACTGCCACACTTACCCAGTAGCTCCCACGCAGAGGTCCCTGTGCCCAAACGGGCCTCCACGGAAGGGCCCTGTTCCTCCCGTTGTGTTTCCTTGAGGTAATCAGAAACCGCTGAGGATCCCTATAGGAGCTCCGGTTTGAAGCTGGGCGACCCTGGCTAAACCTTATTCCCCTCCGTGGTAAACGAGACAGTGGCGGGTCCTAAGCTGCCTGAAGTACACTGCTCGCGCCCACCTTCTCTTTGCTGCCGGAAGGCCTCCCACAAGAAGTCTGAGTTTACTCGTGACAGCAGAAGTCTGAGTTTACGCGTGTGAGGCCTGCTGCTCTCAGTTCCTTGCTGGGAGCTTCAGCAGGAGCGCTCGGGAGCTCGCCGGCACAAGAACTGTGAGTGCCCTCGCCCCACCCCGGCCTCAAGCAAAAGTCCAGATTTCCCCCGTCAGAGTGCCGTAGGAGCGAAGAAGCATGCGTTAAAGGAGGGCTTCAACAGTGCTAGGGCTTTATTTCACGAGACACCGTGCACTCACGTTCGTTGTAACAACTGTCAAAGGGCACTGGATGCCTTCCAACTCCTCTCTTGCGTTTGAGCCACAGGAAGTAAATGCATTCGTTTGATTAAGCTCCGTGAACGTGCAACGACGATGGCGAAGCGCTGCCCTGTTCGCTCGAAAGCTCTCGTTTGTACGGCCTTCACACGGCCTCAAGGTACGCCGTTCTAAACAACCTTACACTCCACGCTGGTGTGCCCCCAATTGGGAATGTGGGCTCTTCTGTGAGACACCAATGTGCGTCCCAAAGGAAACCGGGGGGGGGGGGGCTCCCCCAGGACGCCTGCTTACGGCAGTCGGTTGCCAGATGTTTACTTCCAGCCGGAGAAAGAGAAAAAGGACAGCTTTCCCGGGGACAATTCTGGACCCTTGGGAACATCCAGAATCACCAAAGCCTAAACTTGGCACGGCCTGGGGAACGCTCTTCCGCACGTCCAGCAATCCCCACGTCAAAACCTTTCTCGGCAGAGGCAGGCACTCTCTCCCTTGTACTAGATAGCTCGGCAGAACCTTGCGAGAAACATGCTGCGTCATTCAGCTTGAACGTGGGACGCGGATGGGAGAGTACGCTTTCTCCCCGTTTGGAGGCGCCGTGCGCTTGGCTTCAAAGCTGCCCGAACAGCACTAGCGGCCCGACGTCTCTGCACGGCAGGATTGTCGTTGTGGGCCGAGGCTGCGTGTTCTCTCAAAGCGGAAAACCGTGCTGGCAATACCTTGCTAGAAACTCCTCCCACGGCACTACATGTTCAGCTCCGGCCAAACGAAAGGTGACCTCAGGCCTCAAGGTAAGTTCCAGCGTTTCACGTCGGGGGAGTTGGGTGTGCAGTGGTTTCCATGAGGCCAGACTCCACCACGGAGTGCCTTAACTCTGCGACGCTCCTGGGGGCACACAGGATAGGAGCTCGTTCGCCAATTTCGCAGGGTGACTTCTCTCCGTGCCGGAACGGCGGCTCCTGGCTTCTAGAGGAACCTTAGCCTACACAGGCCCCTGGAGGAAGCTCTTCACATTCAGAGCAAGGGCAACGTACTGCTCTCTGGCTTGCCTGGCTTGAGTGCCCCAGTCGTCAAAGAGCCTCGCGAAAGCAGTGCTGCGCAGACTCCCTTTGCCAGTCGAACGGCCTCCTTGACTGAAAGAGAACTGCAGTGCCAAAAGGCACCGTGCTGACGACTGGCTCCAGGAAGAGACTCGGGACAGCACTCTCATAGAAGCGAAAGCTAGGCTGTGCGCCCAGCCTGAGGAGCAGTACGTACGTTTGCCACACTTCTTTACAGAGCTAGGCGTGAGCCAGAGAGCCTCGGTCACTGAGGCCTACCTAAGGGACTGCCACACTTACCCAGTAGCTCCCACGCAGAGGTCCCTGTGCCCAAACGGGCCTCCACGGAAGGGCCCTGTTCCTCCCGTTGTGTTTCCTTGAGGTAATCAGAAACCGCTGAGGATCCCTATAGGAGCTCCGGTTTGAAGCTGGGCGACCCTGGCTAAACCTTATTCCCCTCCGTGGTAAACGAGACAGTGGCGGGTCCTAAGCTGCCTGAAGTACACTGCTCGCGCCCACCTTCTCTTTGCTGCCGGAAGGCCTCCCACAAGAAGTCTGAGTTTACTCGTGACAGCAGAAGTCTGAGTTTACGCGTGTGAGGCCTGCTGCTCTCAGTTCCTTGCTGGGAGCTTCAGCAGGAGCGCTCGGGAGCTCGCCGGCACAAGAACTGTGAGTGCCCTCGCCCCACCCCGGCCTCAAGCAAAAGTCCAGATTTCCCCCGTCAGAGTGCCATAGGAGCGAAGAAGCATGCGTTAAAGGAGGGCTTCAACAGTGCTAGGGCTTTATTTCACGAGACACCGTGCACTCACGTTCGTTGTAACAACTGTCAAAGGGCACTGGATGCCTTCCAACTCCTCTCTTGCGTTTGAGCCACAGGAAGTAAATGCATTCGTTTGATTAAGCTCCGTGAACGTGCAACGACGATGGCGAAGCGCTGCCCTGTTCGCTCGAAAGCTCTCGTTTGTACGGCCTTCACACGGCCTCAAGGTACGCCGTTCTAAACAACCTTACACTCCACGCTGGTGTGCCCCCAATTGGGAATGTGGGCTCTTCTGTGAGACACCAATGTGCGTCCCAAAGGAAACCGGGGGGGGGGGGGGCTCCCCCAGGACGCCTGCTTACGGCAGTCGGTTGCCAGATGTTTACTTCCAGCCGGAGAAAGAGAAAAAGGACAGCTTTCCCGGGGACAATTCTGGACCCTTGGGAACATCCAGAATCACCAAAGCCTAAACTTGGCACGGCCTGGGGAACGCTCTTCCGCACGTCCAGCAATCCCCACGTCAAAACCTTTCTCGGCAGAGGCAGGCACTCTCTCCCTTGTACTAGATAGCTCGGCAGAACCTTGCGAGAAACATGCTGCGTCATTCAGCTTGAACGTGGGACGCGGATGGGAGAGTACGCTTTCTCCCCGTTTGGAGGCGCCGTGCGCTTGGCTTCAAAGCTGCCCGAACAGCACTAGCGGCCCGACGTCTCTGCACGGCAGGATTGTCGTTGTGGGCCGAGGCTGCGTGTTCTCTCAAAGCGGAAAACCGTGCTGGCAATACCTTGCTAGAAACTCCTCCCACGGCACTACATGTTCAGCTCCGGCCAAACGAAAGGTGACCTCAGGCCTCAAGGTAAGTTCCAGCGTTTCACGTCGGGGGAGTTGGGTGTGCAGTGGTTTCCATGAGGCCAGACTCCACCACGGAGTGCCTTAACTCTGCGACGCTCCTGGGGGCACACAGGATAGGAGCTCGTTCGCCAATTTCGCAGGGTGACTTCTCTCCGTGCCGGAACGGCGGCTCCTGGCTTCTAGAGGAACCTTAGCCTACACAGGCCCCTGGAGGAAGCTCTTCACATTCAGAGCAAGGGCAACGTACTGCTCTCTGGCTTGCCTGGCTTGAGTGCCCCAGTCGTCAAAGAGCCTCGCGAAAGCAGTGCTGCGCAGACTCCCTTTGCCAGTCGAACGGCCTCCTTGACTGAAAGAGAACTGCAGTGCCAAAAGGCACCGTGCTGACGACTGGCTCCAGGAAGAGACTCGGGACAGCACTCTCATAGAAGCGAAAGCTAGGCTGTGCGCCCAGCCTGAGGAGCAGTACGTACGTTTGCCACACTTCTTTACAGAGCTAGGCGTGAGCCAGAGAGCCTCGGTCACTGAGGCCTACCTAAGGGACTGCCACACTTACCCAGTAGCTCCCACGCAGAGGTCCCTGTGCCCAAACGGGCCTCCACGGAAGGGCCCTGTTCCTCCCGTTGTGTTTCCTTGAGGTAATCAGAAACCGCTGAGGATCCCTATAGGAGCTCCGGTTTGAAGCTGGGCGACCCTGGCTAAACCTTATTCCCCTCCGTGGTAAACGAGACAGTGGCGGGTCCTAAGCTGCCTGAAGTACACTGCTCGCGCCCACCTTCTCTTTGCTGCCGGAAGGCCTCCCACAAGAAGTCTGAGTTTACTCGTGACAGCAGAAGTCTGAGTTTACGCGTGTGAGGCCTGCTGCTCTCAGTTCCTTGCTGGGAGCTTCAGCAGGAGCGCTCGGGAGCTCGCCGGCACAAGAACTGTGAGTGCCCTCGCCCCACCCCGGCCTCAAGCAAAAGTCCAGATTTCCCCCGTCAGAGTGCCATAGGAGCGAAGAAGCATGCGTTAAAGGAGGGCTTCAACAGTGCTAGGGCTTTATTTCACGAGACACCGTGCACTCACGTTCGTTGTAACAACTGTCAAAGGGCACTGGATGCCTTCCAACTCCTCTCTTGCGTTTGAGCCACAGGAAGTAAATGCATTCGTTTGATTAAGCTCCGTGAACGTGCAACGACGATGGCGAAGCGCTGCCCTGTTCGCTCGAAAGCTCTCGTTTGTACGGCCTTCACACGGCCTCAAGGTACGCCGTTCTAAACAACCTTACACTCCACGCTGGTGTGCCCCCAATTGGGAATGTGGGCTCTTCTGTGAGACACCAATGTGCGTCCCAAAGGAAACCGGGGGGGGGGGGGGGCTCCCCCAGGACGCCTGCTTACGGCAGTCGGTTGCCAGATGTTTACTTCCAGCCGGAGAAAGAGAAAAAGGACAGCTTTCCCGGGGACAATTCTGGACCCTTGGGAACATCCAGAATCACCAAAGCCTAAACTTGGCACGGCCTGGGGAACGCTCTTCCGCACGTCCAGCAATCCCCACGTCAAAACCTTTCTCGGCAGAGGCAGGCACTCTCTCCCTTGTACTAGATAGCTCGGCAGAACCTTGCGAGAAACATGCTGCGTCATTCAGCTTGAACGTGGGACGCGGATGGGAGAGTACGCTTTCTCCCCGTTTGGAGGCGCCGTGCGCTTGGCTTCAAAGCTGCCCGAACAGCACTAGCGGCCCGACGTCTCTGCACGGCAGGATTGTCGTTGTGGGCCGAGGCTGCGTGTTCTCTCAAAGCGGAAAACCGTGCTGGCAATACCTTGCTAGAAACTCCTCCCACGGCACTACATGTTCAGCTCCGGCCAAACGAAAGGTGACCTCAGGCCTCAAGGTAAGTTCCAGCGTTTCACGTCGGGGGAGTTGGGTGTGCAGTGGTTTCCATGAGGCCAGACTCCACCACGGAGTGCCTTAACTCTGCGACGCTCCTGGGGGCACACAGGATAGGAGCTCGTTCGCCAATTTCGCAGGGTGACTTCTCTCCGTGCCGGAACGGCGGCTCCTGGCTTCTAGAGGAACCTTAGCCTACACAGGCCCCTGGAGGAAGCTCTTCACATTCAGAGCAAGGGCAACGTACTGCTCTCTGGCTTGCCTGGCTTGAGTGCCCCAGTCGTCAAAGAGCCTCGCGAAAGCAGTGCTGCGCAGACTCCCTTTGCCAGTCGAACGGCCTCCTTGACTGAAAGAGAACTGCAGTGCCAAAAGGCACCGTGCTGACGACTGGCTCCAGGAAGAGACTCGGGACAGCACTCTCATAGAAGCGAAAGCTAGGCTGTGCGCCCAGCCTGAGGAGCAGTACGTACGTTTGCCACACTTCTTTACAGAGCTAGGCGTGAGCCAGAGAGCCTCGGTCACTGAGGCCTACCTAAGGGACTGCCACACTTACCCAGTAGCTCCCACGCAGAGGTCCCTGTGCCCAAACGGGCCTCCACGGAAGGGCCCTGTTCCTCCCGTTGTGTTTCCTTGAGGTAATCAGAAACCGCTGAGGATCCCTATAGGAGCTCCGGTTTGAAGCTGGGCGACCCTGGCTAAACCTTATTCCCCTCCGTGGTAAACGAGACAGTGGCGGGTCCTAAGCTGCCTGAAGTACACTGCTCGCGCCCACCTTCTCTTTGCTGCCGGAAGGCCTCCCACAAGAAGTCTGAGTTTACTCGTGACAGCAGAAGTCTGAGTTTACGCGTGTGAGGCCTGCTGCTCTCAGTTCCTTGCTGGGAGCTTCAGCAGGAGCGCTCGGGAGCTCGCCGGCACAAGAACTGTGAGTGCCCTCGCCCCACCCCGGCCTCAAGCAAAAGTCCAGATTTCCCCCGTCAGAGTGCCATAGGAGCGAAGAAGCATGCGTTAAAGGAGGGCTTCAACAGTGCTAGGGCTTTATTTCACGAGACACCGTGCACTCACGTTCGTTGTAACAACTGTCAAAGGGCACTGGATGCCTTCCAACTCCTCTCTTGCGTTTGAGCCACAGGAAGTAAATGCATTCGTTTGATTAAGCTCCGTGAACGTGCAACGACGATGGCGAAGCGCTGCCCTGTTCGCTCGAAAGCTCTCGTTTGTACGGCCTTCACACGGCCTCAAGGTACGCCGTTCTAAACAACCTTACACTCCACGCTGGTGTGCCCCCAATTGGGAATGTGGGCTCTTCTGTGAGACACCAATGTGCGTCCCAAAGGAAACCGGGGGGGGGGGGGGGCTCCCCCAGGACGCCTGCTTACGGCAGTCGGTTGCCAGATGTTTACTTCCAGCCGGAGAAAGAGAAAAAGGACAGCTTTCCCGGGGACAATTCTGGACCCTTGGGAACATCCAGAATCACCAAAGCCTAAACTTGGCACGGCCTGGGGAACGCTCTTCCGCACGTCCAGCAATCCCCACGTCAAAACCTTTCTCGGCAGAGGCAGGCACTCTCTCCCTTGTACTAGATAGCTCGGCAGAACCTTGCGAGAAACATGCTGCGTCATTCAGCTTGAACGTGGGACGCGGATGGGAGAGTACGCTTTCTCCCCGTTTGGAGGCGCCGTGCGCTTGGCTTCAAAGCTGCCCGAACAGCACTAGCGGCCCGACGTCTCTGCACGGCAGGATTGTCGTTGTGGGCCGAGGCTGCGTGTTCTCTCAAAGCGGAAAACCGTGCTGGCAATACCTTGCTAGAAACTCCTCCCACGGCACTACATGTTCAGCTCCGGCCAAACGAAAGGTGACCTCAGGCCTCAAGGTAAGTTCCAGCGTTTCACGTCGGGGGAGTTGGGTGTGCAGTGGTTTCCATGAGGCCAGACTCCACCACGGAGTGCCTTAACTCTGCGACGCTCCTGGGGGCACACAGGATAGGAGCTCGTTCGCCAATTTCGCAGGGTGACTTCTCTCCGTGCCGGAACGGCGGCTCCTGGCTTCTAGAGGAACCTTAGCCTACACAGGCCCCTGGAGGAAGCTCTTCACATTCAGAGCAAGGGCAACGTACTGCTCTCTGGCTTGCCTGGCTTGAGTGCCCCAGTCGTCAAAGAGCCTCGCGAAAGCAGTGCTGCGCAGACTCCCTTTGCCAGTCGAACGGCCTCCTTGACTGAAAGAGAACTGCAGTGCCAAAAGGCACCGTGCTGACGACTGGCTCCAGGAAGAGACTCGGGACAGCACTCTCATAGAAGCGAAAGCTAGGCTGTGCGCCCAGCCTGAGGAGCAGTACGTACGTTTGCCACACTTCTTTACAGAGCTAGGCGTGAGCCAGAGAGCCTCGGTCACTGAGGCCTACCTAAGGGACTGCCACACTTACCCAGTAGCTCCCACGCAGAGGTCCCTGTGCCCAAACGGGCCTCCACGGAAGGGCCCTGTTCCTCCCGTTGTGTTTCCTTGAGGTAATCAGAAACCGCTGAGGATCCCTATAGGAGCTCCGGTTTGAAGCTGGGCGACCCTGGCTAAACCTTATTCCCCTCCGTGGTAAACGAGACAGTGGCGGGTCCTAAGCTGCCTGAAGTACACTGCTCGCGCCCACCTTCTCTTTGCTGCCGGAAGGCCTCCCACAAGAAGTCTGAGTTTACTCGTGACAGCAGAAGTCTGAGTTTACGCGTGTGAGGCCTGCTGCTCTCAGTTCCTTGCTGGGAGCTTCAGCAGGAGCGCTCGGGAGCTCGCCGGCACAAGAACTGTGAGTGCCCTCGCCCCACCCCGGCCTCAAGCAAAAGTCCAGATTTCCCCCGTCAGAGTGCCATAGGAGCGAAGAAGCATGCGTTAAAGGAGGGCTTCAACAGTGCTAGGGCTTTATTTCACGAGACACCGTGCACTCACGTTCGTTGTAACAACTGTCAAAGGGCACTGGATGCCTTCCAACTCCTCTCTTGCGTTTGAGCCACAGGAAGTAAATGCATTCGTTTGATTAAGCTCCGTGAACGTGCAACGACGATGGCGAAGCGCTGCCCTGTTCGCTCGAAAGCTCTCGTTTGTACGGCCTTCACACGGCCTCAAGGTACGCCGTTCTAAACAACCTTACACTCCACGCTGGTGTGCCCCCAATTGGGAATGTGGGCTCTTCTGTGAGACACCAATGTGCGTCCCAAAGGAAACCGGGGGGGGGGGGGGCTCCCCCAGGACGCCTGCTTACGGCAGTCGGTTGCCAGATGTTTACTTCCAGCCGGAGAAAGAGAAAAAGGACAGCTTTCCCGGGGACAATTCTGGACCCTTGGGAACATCCAGAATCACCAAAGCCTAAACTTGGCACGGCCTGGGGAACGCTCTTCCGCACGTCCAGCAATCCCCACGTCAAAACCTTTCTCGGCAGAGGCAGGCACTCTCTCCCTTGTACTAGATAGCTCGGCAGAACCTTGCGAGAAACATGCTGCGTCATTCAGCTTGAACGTGGGACGCGGATGGGAGAGTACGCTTTCTCCCCGTTTGGAGGCGCCGTGCGCTTGGCTTCAAAGCTGCCCGAACAGCACTAGCGGCCCGACGTCTCTGCACGGCAGGATTGTCGTTGTGGGCCGAGGCTGCGTGTTCTCTCAAAGCGGAAAACCGTGCTGGCAATACCTTGCTAGAAACTCCTCCCACGGCACTACATGTTCAGCTCCGGCCAAACGAAAGGTGACCTCAGGCCTCAAGGTAAGTTCCAGCGTTTCACGTCGGGGGAGTTGGGTGTGCAGTGGTTTCCATGAGGCCAGACTCCACCACGGAGTGCCTTAACTCTGCGACGCTCCTGGGGGCACACAGGATAGGAGCTCGTTCGCCAATTTCGCAGGGTGACTTCTCTCCGTGCCGGAACGGCGGCTCCTGGCTTCTAGAGGAACCTTAGCCTACACAGGCCCCTGGAGGAAGCTCTTCACATTCAGAGCAAGGGCAACGTACTGCTCTCTGGCTTGCCTGGCTTGAGTGCCCCAGTCGTCAAAGAGCCTCGCGAAAGCAGTGCTGCGCAGACTCCCTTTGCCAGTCGAACGGCCTCCTTGACTGAAAGAGAACTGCAGTGCCAAAAGGCACCGTGCTGACGACTGGCTCCAGGAAGAGACTCGGGACAGCACTCTCATAGAAGCGAAAGCTAGGCTGTGCGCCCAGCCTGAGGAGCAGTACGTACGTTTGCCACACTTCTTTACAGAGCTAGGCGTGAGCCAGAGAGCCTCGGTCACTGAGGCCTACCTAAGGGACTGCCACACTTACCCAGTAGCTCCCACGCAGAGGTCCCTGTGCCCAAACGGGCCTCCACGGAAGGGCCCTGTTCCTCCCGTTGTGTTTCCTTGAGGTAATCAGAAACCGCTGAGGATCCCTATAGGAGCTCCGGTTTGAAGCTGGGCGACCCTGGCTAAACCTTATTCCCCTCCGTGGTAAACGAGACAGTGGCGGGTCCTAAGCTGCCTGAAGTACACTGCTCGCGCCCACCTTCTCTTTGCTGCCGGAAGGCCTCCCACAAGAAGTCTGAGTTTACTCGTGACAGCAGAAGTCTGAGTTTACGCGTGTGAGGCCTGCTGCTCTCAGTTCCTTGCTGGGAGCTTCAGCAGGAGCGCTCGGGAGCTCGCCGGCACAAGAACTGTGAGTGCCCTCGCCCCACCCCGGCCTCAAGCAAAAGTCCAGATTTCCCCCGTCAGAGTGCCATAGGAGCGAAGAAGCATGCGTTAAAGGAGGGCTTCAACAGTGCTAGGGCTTTATTTCACGAGACACCGTGCACTCACGTTCGTTGTAACAACTGTCAAAGGGCACTGGATGCCTTCCAACTCCTCTCTTGCGTTTGAGCCACAGGAAGTAAATGCATTCGTTTGATTAAGCTCCGTGAACGTGCAACGACGATGGCGAAGCGCTGCCCTGTTCGCTCGAAAGCTCTCGTTTGTACGGCCTTCACACGGCCTCAAGGTACGCCGTTCTAAACAACCTTACACTCCACGCTGGTGTGCCCCCAATTGGGAATGTGGGCTCTTCTGTGAGACACCAATGTGCGTCCCAAAGGAAACCGGGGGGGGGGGGGGCTCCCCCAGGACGCCTGCTTACGGCAGTCGGTTGCCAGATGTTTACTTCCAGCCGGAGAAAGAGAAAAAGGACAGCTTTCCCGGGGACAATTCTGGACCCTTGGGAACATCCAGAATCACCAAAGCCTAAACTTGGCACGGCCTGGGGAACGCTCTTCCGCACGTCCAGCAATCCCCACGTCAAAACCTTTCTCGGCAGAGGCAGGCACTCTCTCCCTTGTACTAGATAGCTCGGCAGAACCTTGCGAGAAACATGCTGCGTCATTCAGCTTGAACGTGGGACGCGGATGGGAGAGTACGCTTTCTCCCCGTTTGGAGGCGCCGTGCGCTTGGCTTCAAAGCTGCCCGAACAGCACTAGCGGCCCGACGTCTCTGCACGGCAGGATTGTCGTTGTGGGCCGAGGCTGCGTGTTCTCTCAAAGCGGAAAACCGTGCTGGCAATACCTTGCTAGAAACTCCTCCCACGGCACTACATGTTCAGCTCCGGCCAAACGAAAGGTGACCTCAGGCCTCAAGGTAAGTTCCAGCGTTTCACGTCGGGGGAGTTGGGTGTGCAGTGGTTTCCATGAGGCCAGACTCCACCACGGAGTGCCTTAACTCTGCGACGCTCCTGGGGGCACACAGGATAGGAGCTCGTTCGCCAATTTCGCAGGGTGACTTCTCTCCGTGCCGGAACGGCGGCTCCTGGCTTCTAGAGGAACCTTAGCCTACACAGGCCCCTGGAGGAAGCTCTTCACATTCAGAGCAAGGGCAACGTACTGCTCTCTGGCTTGCCTGGCTTGAGTGCCCCAGTCGTCAAAGAGCCTCGCGAAAGCAGTGCTGCGCAGACTCCCTTTGCCAGTCGAACGGCCTCCTTGACTGAAAGAGAACTGCAGTGCCAAAAGGCACCGTGCTGACGACTGGCTCCAGGAAGAGACTCGGGACAGCACTCTCATAGAAGCGAAAGCTAGGCTGTGCGCCCAGCCTGAGGAGCAGTACGTACGTTTGCCACACTTCTTTACAGAGCTAGGCGTGAGCCAGAGAGCCTCGGTCACTGAGGCCTACCTAAGGGACTGCCACACTTACCCAGTAGCTCCCACGCAGAGGTCCCTGTGCCCAAACGGGCCTCCACGGAAGGGCCCTGTTCCTCCCGTTGTGTTTCCTTGAGGTAATCAGAAACCGCTGAGGATCCCTATAGGAGCTCCGGTTTGAAGCTGGGCGACCCTGGCTAAACCTTATTCCCCTCCGTGGTAAACGAGACAGTGGCGGGTCCTAAGCTGCCTGAAGTACACTGCTCGCGCCCACCTTCTCTTTGCTGCCGGAAGGCCTCCCACAAGAAGTCTGAGTTTACTCGTGACAGCAGAAGTCTGAGTTTACGCGTGTGAGGCCTGCTGCTCTCAGTTCCTTGCTGGGAGCTTCAGCAGGAGCGCTCGGGAGCTCGCCGGCACAAGAACTGTGAGTGCCCTCGCCCCACCCCGGCCTCAAGCAAAAGTCCAGATTTCCCCCGTCAGAGTGCCGTAGGAGCGAAGAAGCATGCGTTAAAGGAGGGCTTCAACAGTGCTAGGGCTTTATTTCACGAGACACCGTGCACTCACGTTCGTTGTAACAACTGTCAAAGGGCACTGGATGCCTTCCAACTCCTCTCTTGCGTTTGAGCCACAGGAAGTAAATGCATTCGTTTGATTAAGCTCCGTGAACGTGCAACGACGATGGCGAAGCGCTGCCCTGTTCGCTCGAAAGCTCTCGTTTGTACGGCCTTCACACGGCCTCAAGGTACGCCGTTCTAAACAACCTTACACTCCACGCTGGTGTGCCCCCAATTGGGAATGTGGGCTCTTCTGTGAGACACCAATGTGCGTCCCAAAGGAAACCGGGGGGGGGGGGCTCCCCCAGGACGCCTGCTTACGGCAGTCGGTTGCCAGATGTTTACTTCCAGCCGGAGAAAGAGAAAAAGGACAGCTTTCCCGGGGACAATTCTGGACCCTTGGGAACATCCAGAATCACCAAAGCCTAAACTTGGCACGGCCTGGGGAACGCTCTTCCGCACGTCCAGCAATCCCCACGTCAAAACCTTTCTCGGCAGAGGCAGGCACTCTCTCCCTTGTACTAGATAGCTCGGCAGAACCTTGCGAGAAACATGCTGCGTCATTCAGCTTGAACGTGGGACGCGGATGGGAGAGTACGCTTTCTCCCCGTTTGGAGGCGCCGTGCGCTTGGCTTCAAAGCTGCCCGAACAGCACTAGCGGCCCGACGTCTCTGCACGGCAGGATTGTCGTTGTGGGCCGAGGCTGCGTGTTCTCTCAAAGCGGAAAACCGTGCTGGCAATACCTTGCTAGAAACTCCTCCCACGGCACTACATGTTCAGCTCCGGCCAAACGAAAGGTGACCTCAGGCCTCAAGGTAAGTTCCAGCGTTTCACGTCGGGGGAGTTGGGTGTGCAGTGGTTTCCATGAGGCCAGACTCCACCACGGAGTGCCTTAACTCTGCGACGCTCCTGGGGGCACACAGGATAGGAGCTCGTTCGCCAATTTCGCAGGGTGACTTCTCTCCGTGCCGGAACGGCGGCTCCTGGCTTCTAGAGGAACCTTAGCCTACACAGGCCCCTGGAGGAAGCTCTTCACATTCAGAGCAAGGGCAACGTACTGCTCTCTGGCTTGCCTGGCTTGAGTGCCCCAGTCGTCAAAGAGCCTCGCGAAAGCAGTGCTGCGCAGACTCCCTTTGCCAGTCGAACGGCCTCCTTGACTGAAAGAGAACTGCAGTGCCAAAAGGCACCGTGCTGACGACTGGCTCCAGGAAGAGACTCGGGACAGCACTCTCATAGAAGCGAAAGCTAGGCTGTGCGCCCAGCCTGAGGAGCAGTACGTACGTTTGCCACACTTCTTTACAGAGCTAGGCGTGAGCCAGAGAGCCTCGGTCACTGAGGCCTACCTAAGGGACTGCCACACTTACCCAGTAGCTCCCACGCAGAGGTCCCTGTGCCCAAACGGGCCTCCACGGAAGGGCCCTGTTCCTCCCGTTGTGTTTCCTTGAGGTAATCAGAAACCGCTGAGGATCCCTATAGGAGCTCCGGTTTGAAGCTGGGCGACCCTGGCTAAACCTTATTCCCCTCCGTGGTAAACGAGACAGTGGCGGGTCCTAAGCTGCCTGAAGTACACTGCTCGCGCCCACCTTCTCTTTGCTGCCGGAAGGCCTCCCACAAGAAGTCTGAGTTTACTCGTGACAGCAGAAGTCTGAGTTTACGCGTGTGAGGCCTGCTGCTCTCAGTTCCTTGCTGGGAGCTTCAGCAGGAGCGCTCGGGAGCTCGCCGGCACAAGAACTGTGAGTGCCCTCGCCCCACCCCGGCCTCAAGCAAAAGTCCAGATTTCCCCCGTCAGAGTGCCGTAGGAGCGAAGAAGCATGCGTTAAAGGAGGGCTTCAACAGTGCTAGGGCTTTATTTCACGAGACACCGTGCACTCACGTTCGTTGTAACAACTGTCAAAGGGCACTGGATGCCTTCCAACTCCTCTCTTGCGTTTGAGCCACAGGAAGTAAATGCATTCGTTTGATTAAGCTCCGTGAACGTGCAACGACGATGGCGAAGCGCTGCCCTGTTCGCTCGAAAGCTCTCGTTTGTACGGCCTTCACACGGCCTCAAGGTACGCCGTTCTAAACAACCTTACACTCCACGCTGGTGTGCCCCCAATTGGGAATGTGGGCTCTTCTGTGAGACACCAATGTGCGTCCCAAAGGAAACCGGGGGGGGGGGGCTCCCCCAGGACGCCTGCTTACGGCAGTCGGTTGCCAGATGTTTACTTCCAGCCGGAGAAAGAGAAAAAGGACAGCTTTCCCGGGGACAATTCTGGACCCTTGGGAACATCCAGAATCACCAAAGCCTAAACTTGGCACGGCCTGGGGAACGCTCTTCCGCACGTCCAGCAATCCCCACGTCAAAACCTTTCTCGGCAGAGGCAGGCACTCTCTCCCTTGTACTAGATAGCTCGGCAGAACCTTGCGAGAAACATGCTGCGTCATTCAGCTTGAACGTGGGACGCGGATGGGAGAGTACGCTTTCTCCCCGTTTGGAGGCGCCGTGCGCTTGGCTTCAAAGCTGCCCGAACAGCACTAGCGGCCCGACGTCTCTGCACGGCAGGATTGTCGTTGTGGGCCGAGGCTGCGTGTTCTCTCAAAGCGGAAAACCGTGCTGGCAATACCTTGCTAGAAACTCCTCCCACGGCACTACATGTTCAGCTCCGGCCAAACGAAAGGTGACCTCAGGCCTCAAGGTAAGTTCCAGCGTTTCACGTCGGGGGAGTTGGGTGTGCAGTGGTTTCCATGAGGCCAGACTCCACCACGGAGTGCCTTAACTCTGCGACGCTCCTGGGGGCACACAGGATAGGAGCTCGTTCGCCAATTTCGCAGGGTGACTTCTCTCCGTGCCGGAACGGCGGCTCCTGGCTTCTAGAGGAACCTTAGCCTACACAGGCCCCTGGAGGAAGCTCTTCACATTCAGAGCAAGGGCAACGTACTGCTCTCTGGCTTGCCTGGCTTGAGTGCCCCAGTCGTCAAAGAGCCTCGCGAAAGCAGTGCTGCGCAGACTCCCTTTGCCAGTCGAACGGCCTCCTTGACTGAAAGAGAACTGCAGTGCCAAAAGGCACCGTGCTGACGACTGGCTCCAGGAAGAGACTCGGGACAGCACTCTCATAGAAGCGAAAGCTAGGCTGTGCGCCCAGCCTGAGGAGCAGTACGTACGTTTGCCACACTTCTTTACAGAGCTAGGCGTGAGCCAGAGAGCCTCGGTCACTGAGGCCTACCTAAGGGACTGCCACACTTACCCAGTAGCTCCCACGCAGAGGTCCCTGTGCCCAAACGGGCCTCCACGGAAGGGCCCTGTTCCTCCCGTTGTGTTTCCTTGAGGTAATCAGAAACCGCTGAGGATCCCTATAGGAGCTCCGGTTTGAAGCTGGGCGACCCTGGCTAAACCTTATTCCCCTCCGTGGTAAACGAGACAGTGGCGGGTCCTAAGCTGCCTGAAGTACACTGCTCGCGCCCACCTTCTCTTTGCTGCCGGAAGGCCTCCCACAAGAAGTCTGAGTTTACTCGTGACAGCAGAAGTCTGAGTTTACGCGTGTGAGGCCTGCTGCTCTCAGTTCCTTGCTGGGAGCTTCAGCAGGAGCGCTCGGGAGCTCGCCGGCACAAGAACTGTGAGTGCCCTCGCCCCACCCCGGCCTCAAGCAAAAGTCCAGATTTCCCCCGTCAGAGTGCCGTAGGAGCGAAGAAGCATGCGTTAAAGGAGGGCTTCAACAGTGCTAGGGCTTTATTTCACGAGACACCGTGCACTCACGTTCGTTGTAACAACTGTCAAAGGGCACTGGATGCCTTCCAACTCCTCTCTTGCGTTTGAGCCACAGGAAGTAAATGCATTCGTTTGATTAAGCTCCGTGAACGTGCAACGACGATGGCGAAGCGCTGCCCTGTTCGCTCGAAAGCTCTCGTTTGTACGGCCTTCACACGGCCTCAAGGTACGCCGTTCTAAACAACCTTACACTCCACGCTGGTGTGCCCCCAATTGGGAATGTGGGCTCTTCTGTGAGACACCAATGTGCGTCCCAAAGGAAACCGGGGGGGGGGGGCTCCCCCAGGACGCCTGCTTACGGCAGTCGGTTGCCAGATGTTTACTTCCAGCCGGAGAAAGAGAAAAAGGACAGCTTTCCCGGGGACAATTCTGGACCCTTGGGAACATCCAGAATCACCAAAGCCTAAACTTGGCACGGCCTGGGGAACGCTCTTCCGCACGTCCAGCAATCCCCACGTCAAAACCTTTCTCGGCAGAGGCAGGCACTCTCTCCCTTGTACTAGATAGCTCGGCAGAACCTTGCGAGAAACATGCTGCGTCATTCAGCTTGAACGTGGGACGCGGATGGGAGAGTACGCTTTCTCCCCGTTTGGAGGCGCCGTGCGCTTGGCTTCAAAGCTGCCCGAACAGCACTAGCGGCCCGACGTCTCTGCACGGCAGGATTGTCGTTGTGGGCCGAGGCTGCGTGTTCTCTCAAAGCGGAAAACCGTGCTGGCAATACCTTGCTAGAAACTCCTCCCACGGCACTACATGTTCAGCTCCGGCCAAACGAAAGGTGACCTCAGGCCTCAAGGTAAGTTCCAGCGTTTCACGTCGGGGGAGTTGGGTGTGCAGTGGTTTCCATGAGGCCAGACTCCACCACGGAGTGCCTTAACTCTGCGACGCTCCTGGGGGCACACAGGATAGGAGCTCGTTCGCCAATTTCGCAGGGTGACTTCTCTCCGTGCCGGAACGGCGGCTCCTGGCTTCTAGAGGAACCTTAGCCTACACAGGCCCCTGGAGGAAGCTCTTCACATTCAGAGCAAGGGCAACGTACTGCTCTCTGGCTTGCCTGGCTTGAGTGCCCCAGTCGTCAAAGAGCCTCGCGAAAGCAGTGCTGCGCAGACTCCCTTTGCCAGTCGAACGGCCTCCTTGACTGAAAGAGAACTGCAGTGCCAAAAGGCACCGTGCTGACGACTGGCTCCAGGAAGAGACTCGGGACAGCACTCTCATAGAAGCGAAAGCTAGGCTGTGCGCCCAGCCTGAGGAGCAGTACGTACGTTTGCCACACTTCTTTACAGAGCTAGGCGTGAGCCAGAGAGCCTCGGTCACTGAGGCCTACCTAAGGGACTGCCACACTTACCCAGTAGCTCCCACGCAGAGGTCCCTGTGCCCAAACGGGCCTCCACGGAAGGGCCCTGTTCCTCCCGTTGTGTTTCCTTGAGGTAATCAGAAACCGCTGAGGATCCCTATAGGAGCTCCGGTTTGAAGCTGGGCGACCCTGGCTAAACCTTATTCCCCTCCGTGGTAAACGAGACAGTGGCGGGTCCTAAGCTGCCTGAAGTACACTGCTCGCGCCCACCTTCTCTTTGCTGCCGGAAGGCCTCCCACAAGAAGTCTGAGTTTACTCGTGACAGCAGAAGTCTGAGTTTACGCGTGTGAGGCCTGCTGCTCTCAGTTCCTTGCTGGGAGCTTCAGCAGGAGCGCTCGGGAGCTCGCCGGCACAAGAACTGTGAGTGCCCTCGCCCCACCCCGGCCTCAAGCAAAAGTCCAGATTTCCCCCGTCAGAGTGCCGTAGGAGCGAAGAAGCATGCGTTAAAGGAGGGCTTCAACAGTGCTAGGGCTTTATTTCACGAGACACCGTGCACTCACGTTCGTTGTAACAACTGTCAAAGGGCACTGGATGCCTTCCAACTCCTCTCTTGCGTTTGAGCCACAGGAAGTAAATGCATTCGTTTGATTAAGCTCCGTGAACGTGCAACGACGATGGCGAAGCGCTGCCCTGTTCGCTCGAAAGCTCTCGTTTGTACGGCCTTCACACGGCCTCAAGGTACGCCGTTCTAAACAACCTTACACTCCACGCTGGTGTGCCCCCAATTGGGAATGTGGGCTCTTCTGTGAGACACCAATGTGCGTCCCAAAGGAAACCGGGGGGGGGGGGCTCCCCCAGGACGCCTGCTTACGGCAGTCGGTTGCCAGATGTTTACTTCCAGCCGGAGAAAGAGAAAAAGGACAGCTTTCCCGGGGACAATTCTGGACCCTTGGGAACATCCAGAATCACCAAAGCCTAAACTTGGCACGGCCTGGGGAACGCTCTTCCGCACGTCCAGCAATCCCCACGTCAAAACCTTTCTCGGCAGAGGCAGGCACTCTCTCCCTTGTACTAGATAGCTCGGCAGAACCTTGCGAGAAACATGCTGCGTCATTCAGCTTGAACGTGGGACGCGGATGGGAGAGTACGCTTTCTCCCCGTTTGGAGGCGCCGTGCGCTTGGCTTCAAAGCTGCCCGAACAGCACTAGCGGCCCGACGTCTCTGCACGGCAGGATTGTCGTTGTGGGCCGAGGCTGCGTGTTCTCTCAAAGCGGAAAACCGTGCTGGCAATACCTTGCTAGAAACTCCTCCCACGGCACTACATGTTCAGCTCCGGCCAAACGAAAGGTGACCTCAGGCCTCAAGGTAAGTTCCAGCGTTTCACGTCGGGGGAGTTGGGTGTGCAGTGGTTTCCATGAGGCCAGACTCCACCACGGAGTGCCTTAACTCTGCGACGCTCCTGGGGGCACACAGGATAGGAGCTCGTTCGCCAATTTCGCAGGGTGACTTCTCTCCGTGCCGGAACGGCGGCTCCTGGCTTCTAGAGGAACCTTAGCCTACACAGGCCCCTGGAGGAAGCTCTTCACATTCAGAGCAAGGGCAACGTACTGCTCTCTGGCTTGCCTGGCTTGAGTGCCCCAGTCGTCAAAGAGCCTCGCGAAAGCAGTGCTGCGCAGACTCCCTTTGCCAGTCGAACGGCCTCCTTGACTGAAAGAGAACTGCAGTGCCAAAAGGCACCGTGCTGACGACTGGCTCCAGGAAGAGACTCGGGACAGCACTCTCATAGAAGCGAAAGCTAGGCTGTGCGCCCAGCCTGAGGAGCAGTACGTACGTTTGCCACACTTCTTTACAGAGCTAGGCGTGAGCCAGAGAGCCTCGGTCACTGAGGCCTACCTAAGGGACTGCCACACTTACCCAGTAGCTCCCACGCAGAGGTCCCTGTGCCCAAACGGGCCTCCACGGAAGGGCCCTGTTCCTCCCGTTGTGTTTCCTTGAGGTAATCAGAAACCGCTGAGGATCCCTATAGGAGCTCCGGTTTGAAGCTGGGCGACCCTGGCTAAACCTTATTCCCCTCCGTGGTAAACGAGACAGTGGCGGGTCCTAAGCTGCCTGAAGTACACTGCTCGCGCCCACCTTCTCTTTGCTGCCGGAAGGCCTCCCACAAGAAGTCTGAGTTTACTCGTGACAGCAGAAGTCTGAGTTTACGCGTGTGAGGCCTGCTGCTCTCAGTTCCTTGCTGGGAGCTTCAGCAGGAGCGCTCGGGAGCTCGCCGGCACAAGAACTGTGAGTGCCCTCGCCCCACCCCGGCCTCAAGCAAAAGTCCAGATTTCCCCCGTCAGAGTGCCGTAGGAGCGAAGAAGCATGCGTTAAAGGAGGGCTTCAACAGTGCTAGGGCTTTATTTCACGAGACACCGTGCACTCACGTTCGTTGTAACAACTGTCAAAGGGCACTGGATGCCTTCCAACTCCTCTCTTGCGTTTGAGCCACAGGAAGTAAATGCATTCGTTTGATTAAGCTCCGTGAACGTGCAACGACGATGGCGAAGCGCTGCCCTGTTCGCTCGAAAGCTCTCGTTTGTACGGCCTTCACACGGCCTCAAGGTACGCCGTTCTAAACAACCTTACACTCCACGCTGGTGTGCCCCCAATTGGGAATGTGGGCTCTTCTGTGAGACACCAATGTGCGTCCCAAAGGAAACCGGGGGGGGGGGGCTCCCCCAGGACGCCTGCTTACGGCAGTCGGTTGCCAGATGTTTACTTCCAGCCGGAGAAAGAGAAAAAGGACAGCTTTCCCGGGGACAATTCTGGACCCTTGGGAACATCCAGAATCACCAAAGCCTAAACTTGGCACGGCCTGGGGAACGCTCTTCCGCACGTCCAGCAATCCCCACGTCAAAACCTTTCTCGGCAGAGGCAGGCACTCTCTCCCTTGTACTAGATAGCTCGGCAGAACCTTCCGAGAAACATGCTGCGTCATTCAGCTTGAACGTGGGACGCGGATGGGAGAGTACGCTTTCTCCCCGTTTGGAGGCGCCGTGCGCTTGGCTTCAAAGCTGCCCGAACAGCACTAGCGGCCCGACGTCTCTGCACGGCAGGATTGTCGTTGTGGGCCGAGGCTGCGTGTTCTCTCAAAGCGGAAAACCGTGCTGGCAATACCTTGCTAGAAACTCCTCCCACGGCACTACATGTTCAGCTCCGGCCAAACGAAAGGTGACCTCAGGCCTCAAGGTAAGTTCCAGCGTTTCACGTCGGGGGAGTTGGGTGTGCAGTGGTTTCCATGAGGCCAGACTCCACCACGGAGTGCCTTAACTCTGCGACGCTCCTGGGGGCACACAGGATAGGAGCTCGTTCGCCAATTTCGCAGGGTGACTTCTCTCCGTGCCGGAACGGCGGCTCCTGGCTTCTAGAGGAACCTTAGCCTAAACAGGCCCCTGGAGGAAGCTCTTCACATTCAGAGCAAGGGCAACGTACTGCTCTCTGGCTTGCCTGGCTTGAGTGCCCCAGTCGTCAAAGAGCCTCGCGAAAGCAGTGCTGCGCAGACTCCCTTTGCCAGTCGAACGGCCTCCTTGACTGAAAGAGAACTGCAGTGCCAAAAGGCACCGTGCTGACGACTGGCTCCAGGAAGAGACTCGGGACAGCACTCTCATAGAAGCGAAAGCTAGGCTGTGCGCCCAGCCTGAGGAGCAGTACGTACGTTTGCCACACTTCTTTACAGAGCTAGGCGTGAGCCAGAGAGCCTCGGTCACTGAGGCCTACCTAAGGGACTGCCACACTTACCCAGTAGCTCCCACGCAGAGGTCCCTGTGCCCAAACGGGCCTCCACGGAAGGGCCCTGTTCCTCCCGTTGTGTTTCCTTGAGGTAATCAGAAACCGCTGAGGATCCCTATAGGAGCTCCGGTTTGAAGCTGGGCGACCCTGGCTAAACCTTATTCCCCTCCGTGGTAAACGAGACAGTGGCGGGTCCTAAGCTGCCTGAAGTACACTGCTTGCGCCCACCTTCTCTTTGCTGCCGGAAGGCCTCCCACAAGAAGTCTGAGTTTACTCGTGACAGCAGAAGTCTGAGTTTACGCGTGTGAGGCCTGCTGCTCTCAGTTCCTTGCTGGGAGCTTCAGCAGGAGCGCTCGGGAGCTCGCCGGCACAAGAACTGTGAGTGCCCTCGCCCCACCCCGGCCTCAAGCAAAAGTCCAGATTTCCCCCGTCAGAGTGCCATAGGAGCGAAGAAGCATGCGTTAAAGGAGGGCTTCAACAGTGCTAGGGCTTTATTTCACGAGACACCGTGCACTCACGTTCGTTGTAACAACTGTCAAAGGGCACTGGATGCCTTCCAACTCCTCTCTTGCGTTTGAGCCACAGGAAGTAAATGCATTCGTTTGATTAAGCTCCGTGAACGTGCAACGACGATGGCGAAGCGCTGCCCTGTTCGCTCGAAAGCTCTCGTTTGTACGGCCTTCACACGGCCTCAAGGTACGCCGTTCTAAACAACCTTACACTCCACGCTGGTGTGCCCCCAATTGGGAATGTGGGCTCTTCTGTGAGACACCAATGTGCGTCCCAAAGGAAACCGGGGGGGGGGGGGGCTCCCCCAGGACGCCTGCTTACGGCAGTCGGTTGCCAGATGTTTACTTCCAGCCGGAGAAAGAGAAAAAGGACAGCTTTCCCGGGGACAATTCTGGACCCTTGGGAACATCCAGAATCACCAAAGCCTAAACTTGGCACGGCCTGGGGAACGCTCTTCCGCACGTCCAGCAATCCCCACGTCAAAACCTTTCTCGGCAGAGGCAGGCACTCTCTCCCTTGTACTAGATAGCTCGGCAGAACCTTCCGAGAAACATGCTGCGTCATTCAGCTTGAACGTGGGACGCGGATGGGGGAGTACGCTTTCTCCCCGTTTGGAGGCGCCGTGCGCTTGGCTTCAAAGCTGCCCGAACAGCACTAGCGGCCCGACGTCTCTGCACGGCAGGATTGTCGTTGTGGGCCGAGGCTGCGTGTTCTCTCAAAGCGGAAAACCGTGCTGGCAATACCTTGCTAGAAACTCCTCCCACGGCACTACATGTTCAGCTCCGGCCAAACGAAAGGTGACCTCAGGCCTCAAGGTAAGTTCCAGCGTTTCACGTCGGGGGAGTTGGGTGTGCAGTGGTTTCCATGAGGCCAGACTCCACCACGGAGTGCCTTAACTCTGCGACGCTCCTGGGGGCACACAGGATAGGAGCTCGTTCGCCAATTTCGCAGGGTGACTTCTCTCCGTGCCGGAACGGCGGCTCCTGGCTTCTAGAGGAACCTTAGCCTACACAGGCCCCTGGAGGAAGCTCTTCACATTCAGAGCAAGGGCAACGTACTGCTCTCTGGCTTGCCTGGCTTGAGTGCCCCAGTCGTCAAAGAGCCTCGCGAAAGCAGTGCTGCGCAGACTCCCTTTGCCAGTCGAACGGCCTCCTTGACTGAAAGAGAACTGCAGTGCCAAAAGGCACCGTGCTGACGACTGGCTCCAGGAAGAGACTCGGGACAGCACTCTCATAGAAGCGAAAGCTAGGCTGTGCGCCCAGCCTGAGGAGCAGTACGTACGTTTGCCACACTTCTTTACAGAGCTAGGCGTGAGCCAGAGAGCCTCGGTCACTGAGGCCTACCTAAGGGACTGCCACACTTACCCAGTAGCTCCCACGCAGAGGTCCCTGTGCCCAAACGGGCCTCCACGGAAGGGCCCTGTTCCTCCCGTTGTGTTTCCTTGAGGTAATCAGAAACCGCTGAGGATCCCTATAGGAGCTCCGGTTTGAAGCTGGGCGACCCTGGCTAAACCTTATTCCCCTCCGTGGTAAACGAGACAGTGGCGGGTCCTAAGCTGCCTGAAGTACACTGCTCGCGCCCACCTTCTCTTTGCTGCCGGAAGGCCTCCCACAAGAAGTCTGAGTTTACTCGTGACAGCAGAAGTCTGAGTTTACGCGTGTGAGGCCTGCTGCTCTCAGTTCCTTGCTGGGAGCTTCAGCAGGAGCGCTCGGGAGCTCGCCGGCACAAGAACTGTGAGTGCCCTCGCCCCACCCCGGCCTCAAGCAAAAGTCCAGATTTCCCCCGTCAGAGTGCCGTAGGAGCGAAGAAGCATGCGTTAAAGGAGGGCTTCAACAGTGCTAGGGCTTTATTTCACGAGACACCGTGCACTCACGTTCGTTGTAACAACTGTCAAAGGGCACTGGATGCCTTCCAACTCCTCTCTTGCGTTTGAGCCACAGGAAGTAAATGCATTCGTTTGATTAAGCTCCGTGAACGTGCAACGACGATGGCGAAGCGCTGCCCTGTTCGCTCGAAAGCTCTCGTTTGTACGGCCTTCACACGGCCTCAAGGTACGCCGTTCTAAACAACCTTACACTCCACGCTGGTGTGCCCCCAATTGGGAATGTGGGCTCTTCTGTGAGACACCAATGTGCGTCCCAAAGGAAACCGGGGGGGGGGGGGGCTCCCCCAGGACGCCTGCTTACGGCAGTCGGTTGCCAGATGTTTACTTCCAGCCGGAGAAAGAGAAAAAGGACAGCTTTCCCGGGGACAATTCTGGACCCTTGGGAACATCCAGAATCACCAAAGCCTAAACTTGGCACGGCCTGGGGAACGCTCTTCCGCACGTCCAGCAATCCCCACGTCAAAACCTTTCTCGGCAGAGGCAGGCACTCTCTCCCTTGTACTAGATAGCTCGGCAGAACCTTCCGAGAAACATGCTGCGTCATTCAGCTTGAACGTGGGACGCGGATGGGAGAGTACGCTTTCTCCCCGTTTGGAGGCGCCGTGCGCTTGGCTTCAAAGCTGCCCGAACAGCACTAGCGGCCCGACGTCTCTGCACGGCAGGATTGTCGTTGTGGGCCGAGGCTGCGTGTTCTCTCAAAGCGGAAAACCGTGCTGGCAATACCTTGCTAGAAACTCCTCCCACGGCACTACATGTTCAGCTCCGGCCAAACGAAAGGTGACCTCAGGCCTCAAGGTAAGTTCCAGCGTTTCACGTCGGGGGAGTTGGGTGTGCAGTGGTTTCCATGAGGCCAGACTCCACCACGGAGTGCCTTAACTCTGCGACGCTCCTGGGGGCACACAGGATAGGAGCTCGTTCGCCAATTTCGCAGGGTGACTTCTCTCCGTGCCGGAACGGCGGCTCCTGGCTTCTAGAGGAACCTTAGCCTACACAGGCCCCTGGAGGAAGCTCTTCACATTCAGAGCAAGGGCAACGTACTGCTCTCTGGCTTGCCTGGCTTGAGTGCCCCAGTCGTCAAAGAGCCTCGCGAAAGCAGTGCTGCGCAGACTCCCTTTGCCAGTCGAACGGCCTCCTTGACTGAAAGAGAACTGCAGTGCCAAAAGGCACCGTGCTGACGACTGGCTCCAGGAAGAGACTCGGGACAGCACTCTCATAGAAGCGAAAGCTAGGCTGTGCGCCCAGCCTGAGGAGCAGTACGTACGTTTGCCACACTTCTTTACAGAGCTAGGCGTGAGCCAGAGAGCCTCGGTCACTGAGGCCTACCTAAGGGACTGCCACACTTACCCAGTAGCTCCCACGCAGAGGTCCCTGTGCCCAAACGGGCCTCCACGGAAGGGCCCTGTTCCTCCCGTTGTGTTTCCTTGAGGTAATCAGAAACCGCTGAGGATCCCTATAGGAGCTCCGGTTTGAAGCTGGGCGACCCTGGCTAAACCTTATTCCCCTCCGTGGTAAACGAGACAGTGGCGGGTCCTAAGCTGCCTGAAGTACACTGCTCGCGCCCACCTTCTCTTTGCTGCCGGAAGGCCTCCCACAAGAAGTCTGAGTTTACTCGTGACAGCAGAAGTCTGAGTTTACGCGTGTGAGGCCTGCTGCTCTCAGTTCCTTGCTGGGAGCTTCAGCAGGAGCGCTCGGGAGCTCGCCGGCACAAGAACTGTGAGTGCCCTCGCCCCACCCCGGCCTCAAGCAAAAGTCCAGATTTCCCCCGTCAGAGTGCCGTAGGAGCGAAGAAGCATGCGTTAAAGGAGGGCTTCAACAGTGCTAGGGCTTTATTTCACGAGACACCGTGCACTCACGTTCGTTGTAACAACTGTCAAAGGGCACTGGATGCCTTCCAACTCCTCTCTTGCGTTTGAGCCACAGGAAGTAAATGCATTCGTTTGATTAAGCTCCGTGAACGTGCAACGACGATGGCGAAGCGCTGCCCTGTTCGCTCGAAAGCTCTCGTTTGTACGGCCTTCACACGGCCTCAAGGTACGCCGTTCTAAACAACCTTACACTCCACGCTGGTGTGCCCCCAATTGGGAATGTGGGCTCTTCTGTGAGACACCAATGTGCGTCCCAAAGGAAACCGGGGGGGGGGGGGCTCCCCCAGGACGCCTGCTTACGGCAGTCGGTTGCCAGATGTTTACTTCCAGCCGGAGAAAGAGAAAAAGGACAGCTTTCCCGGGGACAATTCTGGACCCTTGGGAACATCCAGAATCACCAAAGCCTAAACTTGGCACGGCCTGGGGAACGCTCTTCCGCACGTCCAGCAATCCCCACGTCAAAACCTTTCTCGGCAGAGGCAGGCACTCTCTCCCTTGTACTAGATAGCTCGGCAGAACCTTCCGAGAAACATGCTGCGTCATTCAGCTTGAACGTGGGACGCGGATGGGAGAGTACGCTTTCTCCCCGTTTGGAGGCGCCGTGCGCTTGGCTTCAAAGCTGCCCGAACAGCACTAGCGGCCCGACGTCTCTGCACGGCAGGATTGTCGTTGTGGGCCGAGGCTGCGTGTTCTCTCAAAGCGGAAAACCGTGCTGGCAATACCTTGCTAGAAACTCCTCCCACGGCACTACATGTTCAGCTCCGGCCAAACGAAAGGTGACCTCAGGCCTCAAGGTAAGTTCCAGCGTTTCACGTCGGGGGAGTTGGGTGTGCAGTGGTTTCCATGAGGCCAGACTCCACCACGGAGTGCCTTAACTCTGCGACGCTCCTGGGGGCACACAGGATAGGAGCTCGTTCGCCAATTTCGCAGGGTGACTTCTCTCCGTGCCGGAACGGCGGCTCCTGGCTTCTAGAGGAACCTTAGCCTACACAGGCCCCTGGAGGAAGCTCTTCACATTCAGAGCAAGGGCAACGTACTGCTCTCTGGCTTGCCTGGCTTGAGTGCCCCAGTCGTCAAAGAGCCTCGCGAAAGCAGTGCTGCGCAGACTCCCTTTGCCAGTCGAACGGCCTCCTTGACTGAAAGAGAACTGCAGTGCCAAAAGGCACCGTGCTGACGACTGGCTCCAGGAAGAGACTCGGGACAGCACTCTCATAGAAGCGAAAGCTAGGCTGTGCGCCCAGCCTGAGGAGCAGTACGTACGTTTGCCACACTTCTTTACAGAGCTAGGCGTGAGCCAGAGAGCCTCGGTCACTGAGGCCTACCTAAGGGACTGCCACACTTACCCAGTAGCTCCCACGCAGAGGTCCCTGTGCCCAAACGGGCCTCCACGGAAGGGCCCTGTTCCTCCCGTTGTGTTTCCTTGAGGTAATCAGAAACCGCTGAGGATCCCTATAGGAGCTCCGGTTTGAAGCTGGGCGACCCTGGCTAAACCTTATTCCCCTCCGTGGTAAACGAGACAGTGGCGGGTCCTAAGCTGCCTGAAGTACACTGCTCGCGCCCACCTTCTCTTTGCTGCCGGAAGGCCTCCCACAAGAAGTCTGAGTTTACTCGTGACAGCAGAAGTCTGAGTTTACGCGTGTGAGGCCTGCTGCTCTCAGTTCCTTGCTGGGAGCTTCAGCAGGAGCGCTCGGGAGCTCGCCGGCACAAGAACTGTGAGTGCCCTCGCCCCACCCCGGCCTCAAGCAAAAGTCCAGATTTCCCCCGTCAGAGTGCCGTAGGAGCGAAGAAGCATGCGTTAAAGGAGGGCTTCAACAGTGCTAGGGCTTTATTTCACGAGACACCGTGCACTCACGTTCGTTGTAACAACTGTCAAAGGGCACTGGATGCCTTCCAACTCCTCTCTTGCGTTTGAGCCACAGGAAGTAAATGCATTCGTTTGATTAAGCTCCGTGAACGTGCAACGACGATGGCGAAGCGCTGCCCTGTTCGCTCGAAAGCTCTCGTTTGTACGGCCTTCACACGGCCTCAAGGTACGCCGTTCTAAACAACCTTACACTCCACGCTGGTGTGCCCCCAATTGGGAATGTGGGCTCTTCTGTGAGACACCAATGTGCGTCCCAAAGGAAACCGGGGGGGGGGGGGCTCCCCCAGGACGCCTGCTTACGGCAGTCGGTTGCCAGATGTTTACTTCCAGCCGGAGAAAGAGAAAAAGGACAGCTTTCCCGGGGACAATTCTGGACCCTTGGGAACATCCAGAATCACCAAAGCCTAAACTTGGCACGGCCTGGGGAACGCTCTTCCGCACGTCCAGCAATCCCCACGTCAAAACCTTTCTCGGCAGAGGCAGGCACTCTCTCCCTTGTACTAGATAGCTCGGCAGAACCTTCCGAGAAACATGCTGCGTCATTCAGCTTGAACGTGGGACGCGGATGGGAGAGTACGCTTTCTCCCCGTTTGGAGGCGCCGTGCGCTTGGCTTCAAAGCTGCCCGAACAGCACTAGCGGCCCGACGTCTCTGCACGGCAGGATTGTCGTTGTGGGCCGAGGCTGCGTGTTCTCTCAAAGCGGAAAACCGTGCTGGCAATACCTTGCTAGAAACTCCTCCCACGGCACTACATGTTCAGCTCCGGCCAAACGAAAGGTGACCTCAGGCCTCAAGGTAAGTTCCAGCGTTTCACGTCGGGGGAGTTGGGTGTGCAGTGGTTTCCATGAGGCCAGACTCCACCACGGAGTGCCTTAACTCTGCGACGCTCCTGGGGGCACACAGGATAGGAGCTCGTTCGCCAATTTCGCAGGGTGACTTCTCTCCGTGCCGGAACGGCGGCTCCTGGCTTCTAGAGGAACCTTAGCCTACACAGGCCCCTGGAGGAAGCTCTTCACATTCAGAGCAAGGGCAACGTACTGCTCTCTGGCTTGCCTGGCTTGAGTGCCCCAGTCGTCAAAGAGCCTCGCGAAAGCAGTGCTGCGCAGACTCCCTTTGCCAGTCGAACGGCCTCCTTGACTGAAAGAGAACTGCAGTGCCAAAAGGCACCGTGCTGACGACTGGCTCCAGGAAGAGACTCGGGACAGCACTCTCATAGAAGCGAAAGCTAGGCTGTGCGCCCAGCCTGAGGAGCAGTACGTACGTTTGCCACACTTCTTTACAGAGCTAGGCGTGAGCCAGAGAGCCTCGGTCACTGAGGCCTACCTAAGGGACTGCCACACTTACCCAGTAGCTCCCACGCAGAGGTCCCTGTGCCCAAACGGGCCTCCACGGAAGGGCCCTGTTCCTCCCGTTGTGTTTCCTTGAGGTAATCAGAAACCGCTGAGGATCCCTATAGGAGCTCCGGTTTGAAGCTGGGCGACCCTGGCTAAACCTTATTCCCCTCCGTGGTAAACGAGACAGTGGCGGGTCCTAAGCTGCCTGAAGTACACTGCTCGCGCCCACCTTCTCTTTGCTGCCGGAAGGCCTCCCACAAGAAGTCTGAGTTTACTCGTGACAGCAGAAGTCTGAGTTTACGCGTGTGAGGCCTGCTGCTCTCAGTTCCTTGCTGGGAGCTTCAGCAGGAGCGCTCGGGAGCTCGCCGGCACAAGAACTGTGAGTGCCCTCGCCCCACCCCGGCCTCAAGCAAAAGTCCAGATTTCCCCCGTCAGAGTGCCGTAGGAGCGAAGAAGCATGCGTTAAAGGAGGGCTTCAACAGTGCTAGGGCTTTATTTCACGAGACACCGTGCACTCACGTTCGTTGTAACAACTGTCAAAGGGCACTGGATGCCTTCCAACTCCTCTCTTGCGTTTGAGCCACAGGAAGTAAATGCATTCGTTTGATTAAGCTCCGTGAACGTGCAACGACGATGGCGAAGCGCTGCCCTGTTCGCTCGAAAGCTCTCGTTTGTACGGCCTTCACACGGCCTCAAGGTACGCCGTTCTAAACAACCTTACACTCCACGCTGGTGTGCCCCCAATTGGGAATGTGGGCTCTTCTGTGAGACACCAATGTGCGTCCCAAAGGAAACCGGGGGGGGGGGGGCTCCCCCAGGACGCCTGCTTACGGCAGTCGGTTGCCAGATGTTTACTTCCAGCCGGAGAAAGAGAAAAAGGACAGCTTTCCCGGGGACAATTCTGGACCCTTGGGAACATCCAGAATCACCAAAGCCTAAACTTGGCACGGCCTGGGGAACGCTCTTCCGCACGTCCAGCAATCCCCACGTCAAAACCTTTCTCGGCAGAGGCAGGCACTCTCTCCCTTGTACTAGATAGCTCGGCAGAACCTTCCGAGAAACATGCTGCGTCATTCAGCTTGAACGTGGGACGCGGATGGGAGAGTACGCTTTCTCCCCGTTTGGAGGCGCCGTGCGCTTGGCTTCAAAGCTGCCCGAACAGCACTAGCGGCCCGACGTCTCTGCACGGCAGGATTGTCGTTGTGGGCCGAGGCTGCGTGTTCTCTCAAAGCGGAAAACCGTGCTGGCAATACCTTGCTAGAAACTCCTCCCACGGCACTACATGTTCAGCTCCGGCCAAACGAAAGGTGACCTCAGGCCTCAAGGTAAGTTCCAGCGTTTCACGTCGGGGGAGTTGGGTGTGCAGTGGTTTCCATGAGGCCAGACTCCACCACGGAGTGCCTTAACTCTGCGACGCTCCTGGGGGCACACAGGATAGGAGCTCGTTCGCCAATTTCGCAGGGTGACTTCTCTCCGTGCCGGAACGGCGGCTCCTGGCTTCTAGAGGAACCTTAGCCTACACAGGCCCCTGGAGGAAGCTCTTCACATTCAGAGCAAGGGCAACGTACTGCTCTCTGGCTTGCCTGGCTTGAGTGCCCCAGTCGTCAAAGAGCCTCGCGAAAGCAGTGCTGCGCAGACTCCCTTTGCCAGTCGAACGGCCTCCTTGACTGAAAGAGAACTGCAGTGCCAAAAGGCACCGTGCTGACGACTGGCTCCAGGAAGAGACTCGGGACAGCACTCTCATAGAAGCGAAAGCTAGGCTGTGCGCCCAGCCTGAGGAGCAGTACGTACGTTTGCCACACTTCTTTACAGAGCTAGGCGTGAGCCAGAGAGCCTCGGTCACTGAGGCCTACCTAAGGGACTGCCACACTTACCCAGTAGCTCCCACGCAGAGGTCCCTGTGCCCAAACGGGCCTCCACGGAAGGGCCCTGTTCCTCCCGTTGTGTTTCCTTGAGGTAATCAGAAACCGCTGAGGATCCCTATAGGAGCTCCGGTTTGAAGCTGGGCGACCCTGGCTAAACCTTATTCCCCTCCGTGGTAAACGAGACAGTGGCGGGTCCTAAGCTGCCTGAAGTACACTGCTCGCGCCCACCTTCTCTTTGCTGCCGGAAGGCCTCCCACAAGAAGTCTGAGTTTACTCGTGACAGCAGAAGTCTGAGTTTACGCGTGTGAGGCCTGCTGCTCTCAGTTCCTTGCTGGGAGCTTCAGCAGGAGCGCTCGGGAGCTCGCCGGCACAAGAACTGTGAGTGCCCTCGCCCCACCCCGGCCTCAAGCAAAAGTCCAGATTTCCCCCGTCAGAGTGCCGTAGGAGCGAAGAAGCATGCGTTAAAGGAGGGCTTCAACAGTGCTAGGGCTTTATTTCACGAGACACCGTGCACTCACGTTCGTTGTAACAACTGTCAAAGGGCACTGGATGCCTTCCAACTCCTCTCTTGCGTTTGAGCCACAGGAAGTAAATGCATTCGTTTGATTAAGCTCCGTGAACGTGCAACGACGATGGCGAAGCGCTGCCCTGTTCGCTCGAAAGCTCTCGTTTGTACGGCCTTCACACGGCCTCAAGGTACGCCGTTCTAAACAACCTTACACTCCACGCTGGTGTGCCCCCAATTGGGAATGTGGGCTCTTCTGTGAGACACCAATGTGCGTCCCAAAGGAAACCGGGGGGGGGGGGGGCTCCCCCAGGACGCCTGCTTACGGCAGTCGGTTGCCAGATGTTTACTTCCAGCCGGAGAAAGAGAAAAAGGACAGCTTTCCCGGGGACAATTCTGGACCCTTGGGAACATCCAGAATCACCAAAGCCTAAACTTGGCACGGCCTGGGGAACGCTCTTCCGCACGTCCAGCAATCCCCACGTCAAAACCTTTCTCGGCAGAGGCAGGCACTCTCTCCCTTGTACTAGATAGCTCGGCAGAACCTTCCGAGAAACATGCTGCGTCATTCAGCTTGAACGTGGGACGCGGATGGGAGAGTACGCTTTCTCCCCGTTTGGAGGCGCCGTGCGCTTGGCTTCAAAGCTGCCCGAACAGCACTAGCGGCCCGACGTCTCTGCACGGCAGGATTGTCGTTGTGGGCCGAGGCTGCGTGTTCTCTCAAAGCGGAAAACCGTGCTGGCAATACCTTGCTAGAAACTCCTCCCACGGCACTACATGTTCAGCTCCGGCCAAACGAAAGGTGACCTCAGGCCTCAAGGTAAGTTCCAGCGTTTCACGTCGGGGGAGTTGGGTGTGCAGTGGTTTCCATGAGGCCAGACTCCACCACGGAGTGCCTTAACTCTGCGACGCTCCTGGGGGCACACAGGATAGGAGCTCGTTCGCCAATTTCGCAGGGTGACTTCTCTCCGTGCCGGAACGGCGGCTCCTGGCTTCTAGAGGAACCTTAGCCTACACAGGCCCCTGGAGGAAGCTCTTCACATTCAGAGCAAGGGCAACGTACTGCTCTCTGGCTTGCCTGGCTTGAGTGCCCCAGTCGTCAAAGAGCCTCGCGAAAGCAGTGCTGCGCAGACTCCCTTTGCCAGTCGAACGGCCTCCTTGACTGAAAGAGAACTGCAGTGCCAAAAGGCACCGTGCTGACGACTGGCTCCAGGAAGAGACTCGGGACAGCACTCTCATAGAAGCGAAAGCTAGGCTGTGCGCCCAGCCTGAGGAGCAGTACGTACGTTTGCCACACTTCTTTACAGAGCTAGGCGTGAGCCAGAGAGCCTCGGTCACTGAGGCCTACCTAAGGGACTGCCACACTTACCCAGTAGCTCCCACGCAGAGGTCCCTGTGCCCAAACGGGCCTCCACGGAAGGGCCCTGTTCCTCCCGTTGTGTTTCCTTGAGGTAATCAGAAACCGCTGAGGATCCCTATAGGAGCTCCGGTTTGAAGCTGGGCGACCCTGGCTAAACCTTATTCCCCTCCGTGGTAAACGAGACAGTGGCGGGTCCTAAGCTGCCTGAAGTACACTGCTCGCGCCCACCTTCTCTTTGCTGCCGGAAGGCCTCCCACAAGAAGTCTGAGTTTACTCGTGACAGCAGAAGTCTGAGTTTACGCGTGTGAGGCCTGCTGCTCTCAGTTCCTTGCTGGGAGCTTCAGCAGGAGCGCTCGGGAGCTCGCCGGCACAAGAACTGTGAGTGCCCTCGCCCCACCCCGGCCTCAAGCAAAAGTCCAGATTTCCCCCGTCAGAGTGCCGTAGGAGCGAAGAAGCATGCGTTAAAGGAGGGCTTCAACAGTGCTAGGGCTTTATTTCACGAGACACCGTGCACTCACGTTCGTTGTAACAACTGTCAAAGGGCACTGGATGCCTTCCAACTCCTCTCTTGCGTTTGAGCCACAGGAAGTAAATGCATTCGTTTGATTAAGCTCCGTGAACGTGCAACGACGATGGCGAAGCGCTGCCCTGTTCGCTCGAAAGCTCTCGTTTGTACGGCCTTCACACGGCCTCAAGGTACGCCGTTCTAAACAACCTTACACTCCACGCTGGTGTCCCCCAATTGGGAATGTGGGCTCTTCTGTGAGACACCAATGTGCGTCCCAAAGGAAACCGGGGGGGGGGGGGGCTCCCCCAGGACGCCTGCTTACGGCAGTCGGTTGCCAGATGTTTACTTCCAGCCGGAGAAAGAGAAAAAGGACAGCTTTCCCGGGGACAATTCTGGACCCTTGGGAACATCCAGAATCACCAAAGCCTAAACTTGGCACGGCCTGGGGAACGCTCTTCCGCACGTCCAGCAATCCCCACGTCAAAACCTTTCTCGGCAGAGGCAGGCACTCTCTCCCTTGTACTAGATAGCTCGGCAGAACCTTCCGAGAAACATGCTGCGTCATTCAGCTTGAACGTGGGACGCGGATGGGAGAGTACGCTTTCTCCCCGTTTGGAGGCGCCGTGCGCTTGGCTTCAAAGCTGCCCGAACAGCACTAGCGGCCCGACGTCTCTGCACGGCAGGATTGTCGTTGTGGGCCGAGGCTGCGTGTTCTCTCAAAGCGGAAAACCGTGCTGGCAATACCTTGCTAGAAACTCCTCCCACGGCACTACATGTTCAGCTCCGGCCAAACGAAAGGTGACCTCAGGCCTCAAGGTAAGTTCCAGCGTTTCACGTCGGGGGAGTTGGGTGTGCAGTGGTTTCCATGAGGCCAGACTCCACCACGGAGTGCCTTAACTCTGCGACGCTCCTGGGGGCACACAGGATAGGAGCTCGTTCGCCAATTTCGCAGGGTGACCTCTCCGTGCCGGAACGGCGGCTCCTGGCTTCTAGAGGAACCTTAGCCTACACAGGCCCCTGGAGGAAGCTCTTCACATTCAGAGCAAGGGCAACGTACTGCTCTCTGGCTTGCCTGGCTTGAGTGCCCCAGTCGTCAAAGAGCCTCGCGAAAGCAGTGCTGCGCAGACTCCCTTTGCCAGTCGAACGGCCTCCTTGACTGAAAGAGAACTGCAGTGCCAAAAGGCACCGTGCTGACGACTGGCTCCAGGAAGAGACTCGGGACAGCACTCTCATAGAAGCGAAAGCTAGGCTGTGCGCCCAGCCTGAGGAGCAGTACGTACGTTTGCCACACTTCTTTACAGAGCTAGGCGTGAGCCAGAGAGCCTCGGTCACTGAGGCCTACCTAAGGGACTGCCACACTTACCCAGTAGCTCCCACGCAGAGGTCCCTGTGCCCAAACGGGCCTCCACGGAAGGGCCCTGTTCCTCCCGTTGTGTTTCCTTGAGGTAATCAGAAACCGCTGAGGATCCCTATAGGAGCTCCGGTTTGAAGCTGGGCGACCCTGGCTAAACCTTATTCCCCTCCGTGGTAAACGAGACAGTGGCGGGTCCTAAGCTGCCTGAAGTACACTGCTCGCGCCCACCTTCTCTTTGCTGCCGGAAGGCCTCCCACAAGAAGTCTGAGTTTACTCGTGACAGCAGAAGTCTGAGTTTACGCGTGTGAGGCCTGCTGCTCTCAGTTCCTTGCTGGGAGCTTCAGCAGGAGCGCTCGGGAGCTCGCCGGCACAAGAACTGTGAGTGCCCTCGCCCCACCCCGGCCTCAAGCAAAAGTCCAGATTTCCCCCGTCAGAGTGCCGTAGGAGCGAAGAAGCATGCGTTAAAGGAGGGCTTCAACAGTGCTAGGGCTTTATTTCACGAGACACCGTGCACTCACGTTCGTTGTAACAACTGTCAAAGGGCACTGGATGCCTTCCAACTCCTCTCTTGCGTTTGAGCCACAGGAAGTAAATGCATTCGTTTGATTAAGCTCCGTGAACGTGCAACGACGATGGCGAAGCGCTGCCCTGTTCGCTCGAAAGCTCTCGTTTGTACGGCCTTCACACGGCCTCAAGGTACGCCGTTCTAAACAACCTTACACTCCACGCTGGTGTGCCCCCAATTGGGAATGTGGGCTCTTCTGTGAGACACCAATGTGCGTCCCAAAGGAAACCGGGGGGGGGGGGGCTCCCCCAGGACGCCTGCTTACGGCAGTCGGTTGCCAGATGTTTACTTCCAGCCGGAGAAAGAGAAAAAGGACAGCTTTCCCGGGGACAATTCTGGACCCTTGGGAACATCCAGAATCACCAAAGCCTAAACTT
Source organism: Grampus griseus (assembly GCF_964374135.1). Lineage (NCBI taxonomy): Eukaryota > Metazoa > Chordata > Mammalia > Artiodactyla > Delphinidae > Grampus > Grampus griseus. The sequence goes on from NW_028133020.1 coordinate 151,541, forward strand.
GGCACGGCCTGGGGAACGCTCTTCCGCACGTCCAGCAATCCCCACGTCAAAACCTTTCTCGGCAGAGGCAGGCACTCTCTCCCTTGTACTAGATAGCTCGGCAGAACCTTCCGAGAAACATGCTGCGTCATTCAGCTTGAACGTGGGACGCGGATGGGAGAGTACGCTTTCTCCCCGTTTGGAGGCGCCGTGCGCTTGGCTTCAAAGCTGCCCAAACAGCACTAGCGGCCCGACGTCTCTGCACGGCAGGATTGTCGTTGTGGGCCGAGGCTGCGTGTTCTCTCAAAGCGGAAAACCGTGCTGGCAATACCTTGCTAGAAACTCCTCCCACGGCACTACATGTTCAGCTCCGGCCAAACGAAAGGTGACCTCAGGCCTCAAGGTAAGTTCCAGCGTTTCACGTCGGGGGAGTTGGGTGTGCAGTGGTTTCCATGAGGCCAGACTCCACCACGGAGTGCCTTAACTCTGCGACGCTCCTGGGGGCACACAGGATAGGAGCTCGTTCGCCAATTTCGCAGGGTGACTTCTCTCCGTGCCGGAACGGCGGCTCCTGGCTTCTAGAGGAACCTTAGCCTAAACAGGCCCCTGGAGGAAGCTCTTCACATTCAGAGCAAGGGCAACGTACTGCTCTCTGGCTTGCCTGGCTTGAGTGCCCCAGTCGTCAAAGAGCCTCGCGAAAGCAGTGCTGCGCAGACTCCCTTTGCCAGTCGAACGGCCTCCTTGACTGAAAGAGAACTGCAGTGCCAAAAGGCACCGTGCTGACGACTGGCTCCAGGAAGAGACTCGGGACAGCACTCTCATAGAAGCGAAAGCTAGGCTGTGCGCCCAGCCTGAGGAGCAGTACGTACGTTTGCCACACTTCTTTACAGAGCTAGGCGTGAGCCAGAGAGCCTCGGTCACTGAGGCCTACCTAAGGGACTGCCACACTTACCCAGTAGCTCCCACGCAGAGGTCCCTGTGCCCAAACGGGCCTCCACGGAAGGGCCCTGTTCCTCCCGTTGTGTTTCCTTGAGGTAATCAGAAACCGCTGAGGATCCCTATAGGAGCTCCGGTTTGAAGCTGGGCGACCCTGGCTAAACCTTATTCCCCTCCGTGGTAAACGAGACAGTGGCGGGTCCTAAGCTGCCTGAAGTACACTGCTCGCGCCCACCTTCTCTTTGCTGCCGGAAGGCCTCCCACAAGAAGTCTGAGTTTACTCGTGACAGCAGAAGTCTGAGTTTACGCGTGTGAGGCCTGCTGCTCTCAGTTCCTTGCTGGGAGCTTCAGCAGGAGCGCTCGGGAGCTCGCCGGCACAAGAACTGTGAGTGCCCTCGCCCCACCCCGGCCTCAAGCAAAAGTCCAGATTTCCCCCGTCAGAGTGCCATAGGAGCGAAGAAGCATGCGTTAAAGGAGGGCTTCAACAGTGCTAGGGCTTTATTTCACGAGACACCGTGCACTCACGTTCGTTGTAACAACTGTCAAAGGGCACTGGATGCCTTCCAACTCCTCTCTTGCGTTTGAGCCACAGGAAGTAAATGCATTCGTTTGATTAAGCTCCGTGAACGTGCAACGACGATGGCGAAGCGCTGCCCTGTTCGCTCGAAAGCTCTCGTTTGTACGGCCTTCACACGGCCTCAAGGTACGCCGTTCTAAACAACCTTACACTCCACGCTGGTGTGCCCCCAATTGGGAATGTGGGCTCTTCTGTGAGACACCAATGTGCGTCCCAAAGGAAACCGGGGGGGGGGGGCTCCCCCAGGACGCCTGCTTACGGCAGTCGGTTGCCAGATGTTTACTTCCAGCCGGAGAAAGAGAAAAAGGACAGCTTTCCCGGGGACAATTCTGGACCCTTGGGAACATCCAGAATCACCAAAGCCTAAACTTGGCACGGCCTGGGGAACGCTCTTCCGCACGTCCAGCAATCCCCACGTCAAAACCTTTCTCGGCAGAGGCAGGCACTCTCTCCCTTGTACTAGATAGCTCGGCAGAACCTTGCGAGAAACATGCTGCGTCATTCAGCTTGAAAGTGGGACGCGGATGGGAGAGTACGCTTTCTCCCCGTTTGGAGGCGCCGTGCGCTTGGCTTCAAAGCTGCCCGAACAGCACTAGCGGCCCGACGTCTCTGCACGGCAGGATTGTCGTTGTGGGCCGAGGCTGCGTGTTCTCTCAAAGCGGAAAACCGTGCTGGCAATACCTTGCTAGAAACTCCTCCCACGGCACTACATGTTCAGCTCCGGCCAAACGAAAGGTGACCTCAGGCCTCAAGGTAAGTTCCAGCGTTTCACGTCGGGGGAGTTGGGTGTGCAGTGGTTTCCATGAGGCCAGACTCCACCACGGAGTGCCTTAACTCTGCGACGCTCCTGGGGGCACACAGGATAGGAGCTCGTTCGCCAATTTCGCAGGGTGACTTCTCTCCGTGCCGGAACGGCGGCTCCTGGCTTCTAGAGGAACCTTAGCCTACACAGGCCCCTGGAGGAAGCTCTTCACATTCAGAGCAAGGGCAACGTACTGCTCTCTGGCTTGCCTGGCTTGAGTGCCCCAGTCGTCAAAGAGCCTCGCGAAAGCAGTGCTGCGCAGACTCCCTTTGCCAGTCGAACGGCCTCCTTGACTGAAAGAGAACTGCAGTGCCAAAAGGCACCGTGCTGACGACTGGCTCCAGGAAGAGACTCGGGACAGCACTCTCATAGAAGCGAAAGCTAGGCTGTGCGCCCAGCCTGAGGAGCAGTACGTACGTTTGCCACACTTCTTTACAGAGCTAGGCGTGAGCCAGAGAGCCTCGGTCACTGAGGCCTACCTAAGGGACTGCCACACTTACCCAGTAGCTCCCACGCAGAGGTCCCTGTGCCCAAACGGGCCTCCACGGAAGGGCCCTGTTCCTCCCGTTGTGTTTCCTTGAGGTAATCAGAAACCGCTGAGGATCCCTATAGGAGCTCCGGTTTGAAGCTGGGCGACCCTGGCTAAACCTTATTCCCCTCCGTGGTAAACGAGACAGTGGCGGGTCCTAAGCTGCCTGAAGTACACTGCTCGCGCCCACCTTCTCTTTGCTGCCGGAAGGCCTCCCACAAGAAGTCTGAGTTTACTCGTGACAGCAGAAGTCTGAGTTTACGCGTGTGAGGCCTGCTGCTCTCAGTTCCTTGCTGGGAGCTTCAGCAGGAGCGCTCGGGAGCTCGCCGGCACAAGAACTGTGAGTGCCCTCGCCCCACCCCGGCCTCAAGCAAAAGTCCAGATTTCCCCCGTCAGAGTGCCGTAGGAGCGAAGAAGCATGCGTTAAAGGAGGGCTTCAACAGTGCTAGGGCTTTATTTCACGAGACACCGTGCACTCACGTTCGTTGTAACAACTGTCAAAGGGCACTGGATGCCTTCCAACTCCTCTCTTGCGTTTGAGCCACAGGAAGTAAATGCATTCGTTTGATTAAGCTCCGTGAACGTGCAACGACGATGGCGAAGCGCTGCCCTGTTCGCTCGAAAGCTCTCGTTTGTACGGCCTTCACACGGCCTCAAGGTACGCCGTTCTAAACAACCTTACACTCCACGCTGGTGTGCCCCCAATTGGGAATGTGGGCTCTTCTGTGAGACACCAATGTGCGTCCCAAAGGAAACCGGGGGGGGGGGGGCTCCCCCAGGACGCCTGCTTACGGCAGTCGGTTGCCAGATGTTTACTTCCAGCCGGAGAAAGAGAAAAAGGACAGCTTTCCCGGGGACAATTCTGGACCCTTGGGAACATCCAGAATCACCAAAGCCTAAACTTGGCACGGCCTGGGGAACGCTCTTCCGCACGTCCAGCAATCCCCACGTCAAAACCTTTCTCGGCAGAGGCAGGCACTCTCTCCCTTGTACTAGATAGCTCGGCAGAACCTTCCGAGAAACATGCTGCGTCATTCAGCTTGAACGTGGGACGCGGATGGGAGAGTACGCTTTCTCCCCGTTTGGAGGCGCCGTGCGCTTGGCTTCAAAGCTGCCCGAACAGCACTAGCGGCCCGACGTCTCTGCACGGCAGGATTGTCGTTGTGGGCCGAGGCTGCGTGTTCTCTCAAAGCGGAAAACCGTGCTGGCAATACCTTGCTAGAAACTCCTCCCACGGCACTACATGTTCAGCTCCGGCCAAACGAAAGGTGACCTCAGGCCTCAAGGTAAGTTCCAGCGTTTCACGTCGGGGGAGTTGGGTGTGCAGTGGTTTCCATGAGGCCAGACTCCACCACGGAGTGCCTTAACTCTGCGACGCTCCTGGGGGCACACAGGATAGGAGCTCGTTCGCCAATTTCGCAGGGTGACTTCTCTCCGTGCCGGAACGGCGGCTCCTGGCTTCTAGAGGAACCTTAGCCTACACAGGCCCCTGGAGGAAGCTCTTCACATTCAGAGCAAGGGCAACGTACTGCTCTCTGGCTTGCCTGGCTTGAGTGCCCCAGTCGTCAAAGAGCCTCGCGAAAGCAGTGCTGCGCAGACTCCCTTTGCCAGTCGAACGGCCTCCTTGACTGAAAGAGAACTGCAGTGCCAAAAGGCACCGTGCTGACGACTGGCTCCAGGAAGAGACTCGGGACAGCACTCTCATAGAAGCGAAAGCTAGGCTGTGCGCCCAGCCTGAGGAGCAGTACGTACGTTTGCCACACTTCTTTACAGAGCTAGGCGTGAGCCAGAGAGCCTCGGTCACTGAGGCCTACCTAAGGGACTGCCACACTTACCCAGTAGCTCCCACGCAGAGGTCCCTGTGCCCAAACGGGCCTCCACGGAAGGGCCCTGTTCCTCCCGTTGTGTTTCCTTGAGGTAATCAGAAACCGCTGAGGATCCCTATAGGAGCTCCGGTTTGAAGCTGGGCGACCCTGGCTAAACCTTATTCCCCTCCGTGGTAAACGAGACAGTGGCGGGTCCTAAGCTGCCTGAAGTACACTGCTCGCGCCCACCTTCTCTTTGCTGCCGGAAGGCCTCCCACAAGAAGTCTGAGTTTACTCGTGACAGCAGAAGTCTGAGTTTACGCGTGTGAGGCCTGCTGCTCTCAGTTCCTTGCTGGGAGCTTCAGCAGGAGCGCTCGGGAGCTCGCCGGCACAAGAACTGTGAGTGCCCTCGCCCCACCCCGGCCTCAAGCAAAAGTCCAGATTTCCCCCGTCAGAGTGCCGTAGGAGCGAAGAAGCATGCGTTAAAGGAGGGCTTCAACAGTGCTAGGGCTTTATTTCACGAGACACCGTGCACTCACGTTCGTTGTAACAACTGTCAAAGGGCACTGGATGCCTTCCAACTCCTCTCTTGCGTTTGAGCCACAGGAAGTAAATGCATTCGTTTGATTAAGCTCCGTGAACGTGCAACGACGATGGCGAAGCGCTGCCCTGTTCGCTCGAAAGCTCTCGTTTGTACGGCCTTCACACGGCCTCAAGGTACGCCGTTCTAAACAACCTTACACTCCACGCTGGTGTGCCCCCAATTGGGAATGTGGGCTCTTCTGTGAGACACCAATGTGCGTCCCAAAGGAAACCGGGGGGGGGGGGGCTCCCCCAGGACGCCTGCTTACGGCAGTCGGTTGCCAGATGTTTACTTCCAGCCGGAGAAAGAGAAAAAGGACAGCTTTCCCGGGGACAATTCTGGACCCTTGGGAACATCCAGAATCACCAAAGCCTAAACTTGGCACGGCCTGGGGAACGCTCTTCCGCACGTCCAGCAATCCCCACGTCAAAACCTTTCTCGGCAGAGGCAGGCACTCTCTCCCTTGTACTAGATAGCTCGGCAGAACCTTCCGAGAAACATGCTGCGTCATTCAGCTTGAACGTGGGACGCGGATGGGAGAGTACGCTTTCTCCCCGTTTGGAGGCGCCGTGCGCTTGGCTTCAAAGCTGCCCGAACAGCACTAGCGGCCCGACGTCTCTGCACGGCAGGATTGTCGTTGTGGGCCGAGGCTGCGTGTTCTCTCAAAGCGGAAAACCGTGCTGGCAATACCTTGCTAGAAACTCCTCCCACGGCACTACATGTTCAGCTCCGGCCAAACGAAAGGTGACCTCAGGCCTCAAGGTAAGTTCCAGCGTTTCACGTCGGGGGAGTTGGGTGTGCAGTGGTTTCCATGAGGCCAGACTCCACCACGGAGTGCCTTAACTCTGCGACGCTCCTGGGGGCACACAGGATAGGAGCTCGTTCGCCAATTTCGCAGGGTGACTTCTCTCCGTGCCGGAACGGCGGCTCCTGGCTTCTAGAGGAACCTTAGCCTACACAGGCCCCTGGAGGAAGCTCTTCACATTCAGAGCAAGGGCAACGTACTGCTCTCTGGCTTGCCTGGCTTGAGTGCCCCAGTCGTCAAAGAGCCTCGCGAAAGCAGTGCTGCGCAGACTCCCTTTGCCAGTCGAACGGCCTCCTTGACTGAAAGAGAACTGCAGTGCCAAAAGGCACCGTGCTGACGACTGGCTCCAGGAAGAGACTCGGGACAGCACTCTCATAGAAGCGAAAGCTAGGCTGTGCGCCCAGCCTGAGGAGCAGTACGTACGTTTGCCACACTTCTTTACAGAGCTAGGCGTGAGCCAGAGAGCCTCGGTCACTGAGGCCTACCTAAGGGACTGCCACACTTACCCAGTAGCTCCCACGCAGAGGTCCCTGTGCCCAAACGGGCCTCCACGGAAGGGCCCTGTTCCTCCCGTTGTGTTTCCTTGAGGTAATCAGAAACCGCTGAGGATCCCTATAGGAGCTCCGGTTTGAAGCTGGGCGACCCTGGCTAAACCTTATTCCCCTCCGTGGTAAACGAGACAGTGGCGGGTCCTAAGCTGCCTGAAGTACACTGCTCGCGCCCACCTTCTCTTTGCTGCCGGAAGGCCTCCCACAAGAAGTCTGAGTTTACTCGTGACAGCAGAAGTCTGAGTTTACGCGTGTGAGGCCTGCTGCTCTCAGTTCCTTGCTGGGAGCTTCAGCAGGAGCGCTCGGGAGCTCGCCGGCACAAGAACTGTGAGTGCCCTCGCCCCACCCCGGCCTCAAGCAAAAGTCCAGATTTCCCCCGTCAGAGTGCCATAGGAGCGAAGAAGCATGCGTTAAAGGAGGGCTTCAACAGTGCTAGGGCTTTATTTCACGAGACACCGTGCACTCACGTTCGTTGTAACAACTGTCAAAGGGCACTGGATGCCTTCCAACTCCTCTCTTGCGTTTGAGCCACAGGAAGTAAATGCATTCGTTTGATTAAGCTCCGTGAACGTGCAACGACGATGGCGAAGCGCTGCCCTGTTCGCTCGAAAGCTCTCGTTTGTACGGCCTTCACACGGCCTCAAGGTACGCCGTTCTAAACAACCTTACACTCCACGCTGGTGTGCCCCCAATTGGGAATGTGGGCTCTTCTGTGAGACACCAATGTGCGTCCCAAAGGAAACCGGGGGGGGGGGGCTCCCCCAGGACGCCTGCTTACGGCAGTCGGTTGCCAGATGTTTACTTCCAGCCGGAGAAAGAGAAAAAGGACAGCTTTCCCGGGGACAATTCTGGACCCTTGGGAACATCCAGAATCACCAAAGCCTAAACTTGGCACGGCCTGGGGAACGCTCTTCCGCACGTCCAGCAATCCCCACGTCAAAACCTTTCTCGGCAGAGGCAGGCACTCTCTCCCTTGTACTAGATAGCTCGGCAGAACCTTCCGAGAAACATGCTGCGTCATTCAGCTTGAAAGTGGGACGCGGATGGGAGAGTACGCTTTCTCCCCGTTTGGAGGCGCCGTGCGCTTGGCTTCAAAGCTGCCCGAACAGCACTAGCGGCCCGACGTCTCTGCACGGCAGGATTGTCGTTGTGGGCCGAGGCTGCGTGTTCTCTCAAAGCGGAAAACCGTGCTGGCAATACCTTGCTAGAAACTCCTCCCACGGCACTACATGTTCAGCTCCGGCCAAACGAAAGGTGACCTCAGGCCTCAAGGTAAGTTCCAGCGTTTCACGTCGGGGGAGTTGGGTGTGCAGTGGTTTCCATGAGGCCAGACTCCACCACGGAGTGCCTTAACTCTGCGACGCTCCTGGGGGCACACAGGATAGGAGCTCGTTCGCCAATTTCGCAGGGTGACTTCTCTCCGTGCCGGAACGGCGGCTCCTGGCTTCTAGAGGAACCTTAGCCTACACAGGCCCCTGGAGGAAGCTCTTCACATTCAGAGCAAGGGCAACGTACTGCTCTCTGGCTTGCCTGGCTTGAGTGCCCCAGTCGTCAAAGAGCCTCGCGAAAGCAGTGCTGCGCAGACTCCCTTTGCCAGTCGAACGGCCTCCTTGACTGAAAGAGAACTGCAGTGCCAAAAGGCACCGTGCTGACGACTGGCTCCAGGAAGAGACTCGGGACAGCACTCTCATAGAAGCGAAAGCTAGGCTGTGCGCCCAGCCTGAGGAGCAGTACGTACGTTTGCCACACTTCTTTACAGAGCTAGGCGTGAGCCAGAGAGCCTCGGTCACTGAGGCCTACCTAAGGGACTGCCACACTTACCCAGTAGCTCCCACGCAGAGGTCCCTGTGCCCAAACGGGCCTCCACGGAAGGGCCCTGTTCCTCCCGTTGTGTTTCCTTGAGGTAATCAGAAACCGCTGAGGATCCCTATAGGAGCTCCGGTTTGAAGCTGGGCGACCCTGGCTAAACCTTATTCCCCTCCGTGGTAAACGAGACAGTGGCGGGTCCTAAGCTGCCTGAAGTACACTGCTCGCGCCCACCTTCTCTTTGCTGCCGGAAGGCCTCCCACAAGAAGTCTGAGTTTACTCGTGACAGCAGAAGTCTGAGTTTACGCGTGTGAGGCCTGCTGCTCTCAGTTCCTTGCTGGGAGCTTCAGCAGGAGCGCTCGGGAGCTCGCCGGCACAAGAACTGTGAGTGCCCTCGCCCCACCCCGGCCTCAAGCAAAAGTCCAGATTTCCCCCGTCAGAGTGCCGTAGGAGCGAAGAAGCATGCGTTAAAGGAGGGCTTCAACAGTGCTAGGGCTTTATTTCACGAGACACCGTGCACTCACGTTCGTTGTAACAACTGTCAAAGGGCACTGGATGCCTTCCAACTCCTCTCTTGCGTTTGAGCCACAGGAAGTAAATGCATTCGTTTGATTAAGCTCCGTGAACGTGCAACGACGATGGCGAAGCGCTGCCCTGTTCGCTCGAAAGCTCTCGTTTGTACGGCCTTCACACGGCCTCAAGGTACGCCGTTCTAAACAACCTTACACTCCACGCTGGTGTGCCCCCAATTGGGAATGTGGGCTCTTCTGTGAGACACCAATGTGCGTCCCAAAGGAAACCGGGGGGGGGGGGCTCCCCCAGGACGCCTGCTTACGGCAGTCGGTTGCCAGATGTTTACTTCCAGCCGGAGAAAGAGAAAAAGGACAGCTTTCCCGGGGACAATTCTGGACCCTTGGGAACATCCAGAATCACCAAAGCCTAAACTTGGCACGGCCTGGGGAACGCTCTTCCGCACGTCCAGCAATCCCCACGTCAAAACCTTTCTCGGCAGAGGCAGGCACTCTCTCCCTTGTACTAGATAGCTCGGCAGAACCTTCCGAGAAACATGCTGCGTCATTCAGCTTGAACGTGGGACGCGGATGGGAGAGTACGCTTTCTCCCCGTTTGGAGGCGCCGTGCGCTTGGCTTCAAAGCTGCCCGAACAGCACTAGCGGCCCGACGTCTCTGCACGGCAGGATTGTCGTTGTGGGCCGAGGCTGCGTGTTCTCTCAAAGCGGAAAACCGTGCTGGCAATACCTTGCTAGAAACTCCTCCCACGGCACTACATGTTCAGCTCCGGCCAAACGAAAGGTGACCTCAGGCCTCAAGGTAAGTTCCAGCGTTTCACGTCGGGGGAGTTGGGTGTGCAGTGGTTTCCATGAGGCCAGACTCCACCACGGAGTGCCTTAACTCTGCGACGCTCCTGGGGGCACACAGGATAGGAGCTCGTTCGCCAATTTCGCAGGGTGACTTCTCTCCGTGCCGGAACGGCGGCTCCTGGCTTCTAGAGGAACCTTAGCCTAAACAGGCCCCTGGAGGAAGCTCTTCACATTCAGAGCAAGGGCAACGTACTGCTCTCTGGCTTGCCTGGCTTGAGTGCCCCAGTCGTCAAAGAGCCTCGCGAAAGCAGTGCTGCGCAGACTCCCTTTGCCAGTCGAACGGCCTCCTTGACTGAAAGAGAACTGCAGTGCCAAAAGGCACCGTGCTGACGACTGGCTCCAGGAAGAGACTCGGGACAGCACTCTCATAGAAGCGAAAGCTAGGCTGTGCGCCCAGCCTGAGGAGCAGTACGTACGTTTGCCACACTTCTTTACAGAGCTAGGCGTGAGCCAGAGAGCCTCGGTCACTGAGGCCTACCTAAGGGACTGCCACACTTACCCAGTAGCTCCCACGCAGAGGTCCCTGTGCCCAAACGGGCCTCCACGGAAGGGCCCTGTTCCTCCCGTTGTGTTTCCTTGAGGTAATCAGAAACCGCTGAGGATCCCTATAGGAGCTCCGGTTTGAAGCTGGGCGACCCTGGCTAAACCTTATTCCCCTCCGTGGTAAACGAGACAGTGGCGGGTCCTAAGCTGCCTGAAGTACACTGCTCGCGCCCACCTTCTCTTTGCTGCCGGAAGGCCTCCCACAAGAAGTCTGAGTTTACTCGTGACAGCAGAAGTCTGAGTTTACGCGTGTGAGGCCTGCTGCTCTCAGTTCCTTGCTGGGAGCTTCAGCAGGAGCGCTCGGGAGCTCGCCGGCACAAGAACTGTGAGTGCCCTCGCCCCACCCCGGCCTCAAGCAAAAGTCCAGATTTCCCCCGTCAGAGTGCCATAGGAGCGAAGAAGCATGCGTTAAAGGAGGGCTTCAACAGTGCTAGGGCTTTATTTCACGAGACACCGTGCACTCACGTTCGTTGTAACAACTGTCAAAGGGCACTGGATGCCTTCCAACTCCTCTCTTGCGTTTGAGCCACAGGAAGTAAATGCATTCGTTTGATTAAGCTCCGTGAACGTGCAACGACGATGGCGAAGCGCTGCCCTGTTCGCTCGAAAGCTCTCGTTTGTACGGCCTTCACACGGCCTCAAGGTACGCCGTTCTAAACAACCTTACACTCCACGCTGGTGTGCCCCCAATTGGGAATGTGGGCTCTTCTGTGAGACACCAATGTGCGTCCCAAAGGAAACCGGGGGGGGGGGGCTCCCCCAGGACGCCTGCTTACGGCAGTCGGTTGCCAGATGTTTACTTCCAGCCGGAGAAAGAGAAAAAGGACAGCTTTCCCGGGGACAATTCTGGACCCTTGGGAACATCCAGAATCACCAAAGCCTAAACTTGGCACGGCCTGGGGAACGCTCTTCCGCACGTCCAGCAATCCCCACGTCAAAACCTTTCTCGGCAGAGGCAGGCACTCTCTCCCTTGTACTAGATAGCTCGGCAGAACCTTCCGAGAAACATGCTGCGTCATTCAGCTTGAACGTGGGACGCGGATGGGAGAGTACGCTTTCTCCCCGTTTGGAGGCGCCGTGCGCTTGGCTTCAAAGCTGCCCGAACAGCACTAGCGGCCCGACGTCTCTGCACGGCAGGATTGTCGTTGTGGGCCGAGGCTGCGTGTTCTCTCAAAGCGGAAAACCGTGCTGGCAATACCTTGCTAGAAACTCCTCCCACGGCACTACATGTTCAGCTCCGGCCAAACGAAAGGTGACCTCAGGCCTCAAGGTAAGTTCCAGCGTTTCACGTCGGGGGAGTTGGGTGTGCAGTGGTTTCCATGAGGCCAGACTCCACCACGGAGTGCCTTAACTCTGCGACGCTCCTGGGGGCACACAGGATAGGAGCTCGTTCGCCAATTTCGCAGGGTGACTTCTCTCCGTGCCGGAACGGCGGCTCCTGGCTTCTAGAGGAACCTTAGCCTAAACAGGCCCCTGGAGGAAGCTCTTCACATTCAGAGCAAGGGCAACGTACTGCTCTCTGGCTTGCCTGGCTTGAGTGCCCCAGTCGTCAAAGAGCCTCGCGAAAGCAGTGCTGCGCAGACTCCCTTTGCCAGTCGAACGGCCTCCTTGACTGAAAGAGAACTGCAGTGCCAAAAGGCACCGTGCTGACGACTGGCTCCAGGAAGAGACTCGGGACAGCACTCTCATAGAAGCGAAAGCTAGGCTGTGCGCCCAGCCTGAGGAGCAGTACGTACGTTTGCCACACTTCTTTACAGAGCTAGGCGTGAGCCAGAGAGCCTCGGTCACTGAGGCCTACCTAAGGGACTGCCACACTTACCCAGTAGCTCCCACGCAGAGGTCCCTGTGCCCAAACGGGCCTCCACGGAAGGGCCCTGTTCCTCCCGTTGTGTTTCCTTGAGGTAATCAGAAACCGCTGAGGATCCCTATAGGAGCTCCGGTTTGAAGCTGGGCGACCCTGGCTAAACCTTATTCCCCTCCGTGGTAAACGAGACAGTGGCGGGTCCTAAGCTGCCTGAAGTACACTGCTCGCGCCCACCTTCTCTTTGCTGCCGGAAGGCCTCCCACAAGAAGTCTGAGTTTACTCGTGACAGCAGAAGTCTGAGTTTACGCGTGTGAGGCCTGCTGCTCTCAGTTCCCTTGCTGGGAGCTTCAGCAGGAGCGCTCGGGAGCTCGCCGGCACAAGAACTGTGAGTGCCCTCGCCCCACCCCGGCCTCAAGCAAAAGTCCAGATTTCCCCCGTCAGAGTGCCATAGGAGCGAAGAAGCATGCGTTAAAGGAGGGCTTCAACAGTGCTAGGGCTTTATTTCACGAGACACCGTGCACTCACGTTCGTTGTAACAACTGTCAAAGGGCACTGGATGCCTTCCAACTCCTCTCTTGCGTTTGAGCCACAGGAAGTAAATGCATTCGTTTGATTAAGCTCCGTGAACGTGCAACGACGATGGCGAAGCGCTGCCCTGTTCGCTCGAAAGCTCTCGTTTGTACGGCCTTCACACGGCCTCAAGGTACGCCGTTCTAAACAACCTTACACTCCACGCTGGTGTGCCCCCAATTGGGAATGTGGGCTCTTCTGTGAGACACCAATGTGCGTCCCAAAGGAAACCGGGGGGGGGGGGCTCCCCCAGGACGCCTGCTTACGGCAGTCGGTTGCCAGATGTTTACTTCCAGCCGGAGAAAGAGAAAAAGGACAGCTTTCCCGGGGACAATTCTGGACCCTTGGGAACATCCAGAATCACCAAAGCCTAAACTTGGCACGGCCTGGGGAACGCTCTTCCGCACGTCCAGCAATCCCCACGTCAAAACCTTTCTCGGCAGAGGCAGGCACTCTCTCCCTTGTACTAGATAGCTCGGCAGAACCTTCCGAGAAACATGCTGCGTCATTCAGCTTGAAAGTGGGACGCGGATGGGAGAGTACGCTTTCTCCCCGTTTGGAGGCGCCGTGCGCTTGGCTTCAAAGCTGCCCGAACAGCACTAGCGGCCCGACGTCTCTGCACGGCAGGATTGTCGTTGTGGGCCGAGGCTGCGTGTTCTCTCAAAGCGGAAAACCGTGCTGGCAATACCTTGCTAGAAACTCCTCCCACGGCACTACATGTTCAGCTCCGGCCAAACGAAAGGTGACCTCAGGCCTCAAGGTAAGTTCCAGCGTTTCACGTCGGGGGAGTTGGGTGTGCAGTGGTTTCCATGAGGCCAGACTCCACCACGGAGTGCCTTAACTCTGCGACGCTCCTGGGGGCACACAGGATAGGAGCTCGTTCGCCAATTTCGCAGGGTGACTTCTCTCCGTGCCGGAACGGCGGCTCCTGGCTTCTAGAGGAACCTTAGCCTACACAGGCCCCTGGAGGAAGCTCTTCACATTCAGAGCAAGGGCAACGTACTGCTCTCTGGCTTGCCTGGCTTGAGTGCCCCAGTCGTCAAAGAGCCTCGCGAAAGCAGTGCTGCGCAGACTCCCTTTGCCAGTCGAACGGCCTCCTTGACTGAAAGAGAACTGCAGTGCCAAAAGGCACCGTGCTGACGACTGGCTCCAGGAAGAGACTCGGGACAGCACTCTCATAGAAGCGAAAGCTAGGCTGTGCGCCCAGCCTGAGGAGCAGTACGTACGTTTGCCACACTTCTTTACAGAGCTAGGCGTGAGCCAGAGAGCCTCGGTCACTGAGGCCTACCTAAGGGACTGCCACACTTACCCAGTAGCTCCCACGCAGAGGTCCCTGTGCCCAAACGGGCCTCCACGGAAGGGCCCTGTTCCTCCCGTTGTGTTTCCTTGAGGTAATCAGAAACCGCTGAGGATCCCTATAGGAGCTCCGGTTTGAAGCTGGGCGACCCTGGCTAAACCTTATTCCCCTCCGTGGTAAACGAGACAGTGGCGGGTCCTAAGCTGCCTGAAGTACACTGCTCGCGCCCACCTTCTCTTTGCTGCCGGAAGGCCTCCCACAAGAAGTCTGAGTTTACTCGTGACAGCAGAAGTCTGAGTTTACGCGTGTGAGGCCTGCTGCTCTCAGTTCCTTGCTGGGAGCTTCAGCAGGAGCGCTCGGGAGCTCGCCGGCACAAGAACTGTGAGTGCCCTCGCCCCACCCCGGCCTCAAGCAAAAGTCCAGATTTCCCCCGTCAGAGTGCCATAGGAGCGAAGAAGCATGCGTTAAAGGAGGGCTTCAACAGTGCTAGGGCTTTATTTCACGAGACACCGTGCACTCACGTTCGTTGTAACAACTGTCAAAGGGCACTGGATGCCTTCCAACTCCTCTCTTGCGTTTGAGCCACAGGAAGTAAATGCATTCGTTTGATTAAGCTCCGTGAACGTGCAACGACGATGGCGAAGCGCTGCCCTGTTCGCTCGAAAGCTCTCGTTTGTACGGCCTTCACACGGCCTCAAGGTACGCCGTTCTAAACAACCTTACACTCCACGCTGGTGTGCCCCCAATTGGGAATGTGGGCTCTTCTGTGAGACACCAATGTGCGTCCCAAAGGAAACCGGGGGGGGGGGGGGCTCCCCCAGGACGCCTGCTTACGGCAGTCGGTTGCCAGATGTTTACTTCCAGCCGGAGAAAGAGAAAAAGGACAGCTTTCCCGGGGACAATTCTGGACCCTTGGGAACATCCAGAATCACCAAAGCCTAAACTTGGCACGGCCTGGGGAACGCTCTTCCGCACGTCCAGCAATCCCCACGTCAAAACCTTTCTCGGCAGAGGCAGGCACTCTCTCCCTTGTACTAGATAGCTCGGCAGAACCTTCCGAGAAACATGCTGCGTCATTCAGCTTGAAAGTGGGACGCGGATGGGAGAGTACGCTTTCTCCCCGTTTGGAGGCGCCGTGCGCTTGGCTTCAAAGCTGCCCGAACAGCACTAGCGGCCCGACGTCTCTGCACGGCAGGATTGTCGTTGTGGGCCGAGGCTGCGTGTTCTCTCAAAGCGGAAAACCGTGCTGGCAATACCTTGCTAGAAACTCCTCCCACGGCACTACATGTTCAGCTCCGGCCAAACGAAAGGTGACCTCAGGCCTCAAGGTAAGTTCCAGCGTTTCACGTCGGGGGAGTTGGGTGTGCAGTGGTTTCCATGAGGCCAGACTCCACCACGGAGTGCCTTAACTCTGCGACGCTCCTGGGGGCACACAGGATAGGAGCTCGTTCGCCAATTTCGCAGGGTGACTTCTCTCCGTGCCGGAACGGCGGCTCCTGGCTTCTAGAGGAACCTTAGCCTAAACAGGCCCCTGGAGGAAGCTCTTCACATTCAGAGCAAGGGCAACGTACTGCTCTCTGGCTTGCCTGGCTTGAGTGCCCCAGTCGTCAAAGAGCCTCGCGAAAGCAGTGCTGCGCAGACTCCCTTTGCCAGTCGAACGGCCTCCTTGACTGAAAGAGAACTGCAGTGCCAAAAGGCACCGTGCTGACGACTGGCTCCAGGAAGAGACTCGGGACAGCACTCTCATAGAAGCGAAAGCTAGGCTGTGCGCCCAGCCTGAGGAGCAGTACGTACGTTTGCCACACTTCTTTACAGAGCTAGGCGTGAGCCAGAGAGCCTCGGTCACTGAGGCCTACCTAAGGGACTGCCACACTTACCCAGTAGCTCCCACGCAGAGGTCCCTGTGCCCAAACGGGCCTCCACGGAAGGGCCCTGTTCCTCCCGTTGTGTTTCCTTGAGGTAATCAGAAACCGCTGAGGATCCCTATAGGAGCTCCGGTTTGAAGCTGGGCGACCCTGGCTAAACCTTATTCCCCTCCGTGGTAAACGAGACAATGGCGGGTCCTAAGCTGCCTGAAGTACACTGCTCGCGCCCACCTTCTCTTTGCTGCCGGAAGGCCTCCCACAAGAAGTCTGAGTTTACTCGTGACAGCAGAAGTCTGAGTTTACGCGTGTGAGGCCTGCTGCTCTCAGTTCCTTGCTGGGAGCTTCAGCAGGAGCGCTCGGGAGCTCGCCGGCACAAGAACTGTGAGTGCCCTCGCCCCACCCCGGCCTCAAGCAAAAGTCCAGATTTCCCCCGTCAGAGTGCCATAGGAGCGAAGAAGCATGCGTTAAAGGAGGGCTTCAACAGTGCTAGGGCTTTATTTCACGAGACACCGTGCACTCACGTTCGTTGTAACAACTGTCAAAGGGCACTGGATGCCTTCCAACTCCTCTCTTGCGTTTGAGCCACAGGAAGTAAATGCATTCGTTTGATTAAGCTCCGTGAACGTGCAACGACGATGGCGAAGCGCTGCCCTGTTCGCTCGAAAGCTCTCGTTTGTACGGCCTTCACACGGCCTCAAGGTACGCCGTTCTAAACAACCTTACACTCCACGCTGGTGTGCCCCCAATTGGGAATGTGGGCTCTTCTGTGAGACACCAATGTGCGTCCCAAAGGAAACCGGGGGGGGGGGGGCTCCCCCAGGACGCCTGCTTACGGCAGTCGGTTGCCAGATGTTTACTTCCAGCCGGAGAAAGAGAAAAAGGACAGCTTTCCCGGGGACAATTCTGGACCCTTGGGAACATCCAGAATCACCAAAGCCTAAACTTGGCACGGCCTGGGGAACGCTCTTCCGCACGTCCAGCAATCCCCACGTCAAAACCTTTCTCGGCAGAGGCAGGCACTCTCTCCCTTGTACTAGATAGCTCGGCAGAACCTTCCGAGAAACATGCTGCGTCATTCAGCTTGAAAGTGGGACGCGGATGGGAGAGTACGCTTTCTCCCCGTTTGGAGGCGCCGTGCGCTTGGCTTCAAAGCTGCCCGAACAGCACTAGCGGCCCGACGTCTCTGCACGGCAGGATTGTCGTTGTGGGCCGAGGCTGCGTGTTCTCTCAAAGCGGAAAACCGTGCTGGCAATACCTTGCTAGAAACTCCTCCCACGGCACTACATGTTCAGCTCCGGCCAAACGAAAGGTGACCTCAGGCCTCAAGGTAAGTTCCAGCGTTTCACGTCGGGGGAGTTGGGTGTGCAGTGGTTTCCATGAGGCCAGACTCCACCACGGAGTGCCTTAACTCTGCGACGCTCCTGGGGGCACACAGGATAGGAGCTCGTTCGCCAATTTCGCAGGGTGACTTCTCTCCGTGCCGGAACGGCGGCTCCTGGCTTCTAGAGGAACCTTAGCCTAAACAGGCCCCTGGAGGAAGCTCTTCACATTCAGAGCAAGGGCAACGTACTGCTCTCTGGCTTGCCTGGCTTGAGTGCCCCAGTCGTCAAAGAGCCTCGCGAAAGCAGTGCTGCGCAGACTCCCTTTGCCAGTCGAACGGCCTCCTTGACTGAAAGAGAACTGCAGTGCCAAAAGGCACCGTGCTGACGACTGGCTCCAGGAAGAGACTCGGGACAGCACTCTCATAGAAGCGAAAGCTAGGCTGTGCGCCCAGCCTGAGGAGCAGTACGTACGTTTGCCACACTTCTTTACAGAGCTAGGCGTGAGCCAGAGAGCCTCGGTCACTGAGGCCTACCTAAGGGACTGCCACACTTACCCAGTAGCTCCCACGCAGAGGTCCCTGTGCCCAAACGGGCCTCCACGGAAGGGCCCTGTTCCTCCCGTTGTGTTTCCTTGAGGTAATCAGAAACCGCTGAGGATCCCTATAGGAGCTCCGGTTTGAAGCTGGGCGACCCTGGCTAAACCTTATTCCCCTCCGTGGTAAACGAGACAGTGGCGGGTCCTAAGCTGCCTGAAGTACACTGCTCGCGCCCACCTTCTCTTTGCTGCCGGAAGGCCTCCCACAAGAAGTCTGAGTTTACTCGTGACAGCAGAAGTCTGAGTTTACGCGTGTGAGGCCTGCTGCTCTCAGTTCCTTGCTGGGAGCTTCAGCAGGAGCGCTCGGGAGCTCGCCGGCACAAGAACTGTGAGTGCCCTCGCCCCACCCCGGCCTCAAGCAAAAGTCCAGATTTCCCCCGTCAGAGTGCCATAGGAGCGAAGAAGCATGCGTTAAAGGAGGGCTTCAACAGTGCTAGGGCTTTATTTCACGAGACACCGTGCACTCACGTTCGTTGTAACAACTGTCAAAGGGCACTGGATGCCTTCCAACTCCTCTCTTGCGTTTGAGCCACAGGAAGTAAATGCATTCGTTTGATTAAGCTCCGTGAACGTGCAACGACGATGGCGAAGCGCTGCCCTGTTCGCTCGAAAGCTCTCGTTTGTACGGCCTTCACACGGCCTCAAGGTACGCCGTTCTAAACAACCTTACACTCCACGCTGGTGTGCCCCCAATTGGGAATGTGGGCTCTTCTGTGAGACACCAATGTGCGTCCCAAAGGAAACCGGGGGGGGGGGGGCTCCCCCAGGACGCCTGCTTACGGCAGTCGGTTGCCAGATGTTTACTTCCAGCCGGAGAAAGAGAAAAAGGACAGCTTTCCCGGGGACAATTCTGGACCCTTGGGAACATCCAGAATCACCAAAGCCTAAACTTGGCACGGCCTGGGGAACGCTCTTCCGCACGTCCAGCAATCCCCACGTCAAAACCTTTCTCGGCAGAGGCAGGCACTCTCTCCCTTGTACTAGATAGCTCGGCAGAACCTTCCGAGAAACATGCTGCGTCATTCAGCTTGAAAGTGGGACGCGGATGGGAGAGTACGCTTTCTCCCCGTTTGGAGGCGCCGTGCGCTTGGCTTCAAAGCTGCCCGAACAGCACTAGCGGCCCGACGTCTCTGCACGGCAGGATTGTCGTTGTGGGCCGAGGCTGCGTGTTCTCTCAAAGCGGAAAACCGTGCTGGCAATACCTTGCTAGAAACTCCTCCCACGGCACTACATGTTCAGCTCCGGCCAAACGAAAGGTGACCTCAGGCCTCAAGGTAAGTTCCAGCGTTTCACGTCGGGGGAGTTGGGTGTGCAGTGGTTTCCATGAGGCCAGACTCCACCACGGAGTGCCTTAACTCTGCGACGCTCCTGGGGGCACACAGGATAGGAGCTCGTTCGCCAATTTCGCAGGATGACTTCTCTCCGTGCCGGAACGGCGGCTCCTGGCTTCTAGAGGAACCTTAGCCTAAACAGGCCCCTGGAGGAAGCTCTTCACATTCAGAGCAAGGGCAACGTACTGCTCTCTGGCTTGCCTGGCTTGAGTGCCCCAGTCGTCAAAGAGCCTCGCGAAAGCAGTGCTGCGCAGACTCCCTTTGCCAGTCGAACGGCCTCCTTGACTGAAAGAGAACTGCAGTGCCAAAAGGCACCGTGCTGACGACTGGCTCCAGGAAGAGACTCGGGACAGCACTCTCATAGAAGCGAAAGCTAGGCTGTGCGCCCAGCCTGAGGAGCAGTACGTACGTTTGCCACACTTCTTTACAGAGCTAGGCGTGAGCCAGAGAGCCTCGGTCACTGAGGCCTACCTAAGGGACTGCCACACTTACCCAGTAGCTCCCACGCAGAGGTCCCTGTGCCCAAACGGGCCTCCACGGAAGGGCCCTGTTCCTCCCGTTGTGTTTCCTTGAGGTAATCAGAAACCGCTGAGGATCCCTATAGGAGCTCCGGTTTGAAGCTGGGCGACCCTGGCTAAACCTTATTCCCCTCCGTGGTAAACGAGACAGTGGCGGGTCCTAAGCTGCCTGAAGTACACTGCTCGCGCCCACCTTCTCTTTGCTGCCGGAAGGCCTCCCACAAGAAGTCTGAGTTTACTCGTGACAGCAGAAGTCTGAGTTTACGCGTGTGAGGCCTGCTGCTCTCAGTTCCTTGCTGGGAGCTTCAGCAGGAGCGCTCGGGAGCTCGCCGGCACAAGAACTGTGAGTGCCCTCGCCCCACCCCGGCCTCAAGCAAAAGTCCAGATTTCCCCCGTCAGAGTGCCATAGGAGCGAAGAAGCATGCGTTAAAGGAGGGCTTCAACAGTGCTAGGGCTTTATTTCACGAGACACCGTGCACTCACGTTCGTTGTAACAACTGTCAAAGGGCACTGGATGCCTTCCAACTCCTCTCTTGCGTTTGAGCCACAGGAAGTAAATGCATTCGTTTGATTAAGCTCCGTGAACGTGCAACGACGATGGCGAAGCGCTGCCCTGTTCGCTCGAAAGCTCTCGTTTGTACGGCCTTCACACGGCCTCAAGGTACGCCGTTCTAAACAACCTTACACTCCACGCTGGTGTGCCCCCAATTGGGAATGTGGGCTCTTCTGTGAGACACCAATGTGCGTCCCAAAGGAAACCGGGGGGGGGGGGGGCTCCCCCAGGACGCCTGCTTACGGCAGTCGGTTGCCAGATGTTTACTTCCAGCCGGAGAAAGAGAAAAAGGACAGCTTTCCCGGGGACAATTCTGGACCCTTGGGAACATCCAGAATCACCAAAGCCTAAACTTGGCACGGCCTGGGGAACGCTCTTCCGCACGTCCAGCAATCCCCACGTCAAAACCTTTCTCGGCAGAGGCAGGCACTCTCTCCCTTGTACTAGATAGCTCGGCAGAACCTTCCGAGAAACATGCTGCGTCATTCAGCTTGAAAGTGGGACGCGGATGGGAGAGTACGCTTTCTCCCCGTTTGGAGGCGCCGTGCGCTTGGCTTCAAAGCTGCCCGAACAGCACTAGCGGCCCGACGTCTCTGCACGGCAGGATTGTCGTTGTGGGCCGAGGCTGCGTGTTCTCTCAAAGCGGAAAACCGTGCTGGCAATACCTTGCTAGAAACTCCTCCCACGGCACTACATGTTCAGCTCCGGCCAAACGAAAGGTGACCTCAGGCCTCAAGGTAAGTTCCAGCGTTTCACGTCGGGGGAGTTGGGTGTGCAGTGGTTTCCATGAGGCCAGACTCCACCACGGAGTGCCTTAACTCTGCGACGCTCCTGGGGGCACACAGGATAGGAGCTCGTTCGCCAATTTCGCAGGATGACTTCTCTCCGTGCCGGAACGGCGGCTCCTGGCTTCTAGAGGAACCTTAGCCTAAACAGGCCCCTGGAGGAAGCTCTTCACATTCAGAGCAAGGGCAACGTACTGCTCTCTGGCTTGCCTGGCTTGAGTGCCCCAGTCGTCAAAGAGCCTCGCGAAAGCAGTGCTGCGCAGACTCCCTTTGCCAGTCGAACGGCCTCCTTGACTGAAAGAGAACTGCAGTGCCAAAAGGCACCGTGCTGACGACTGGCTCCAGGAAGAGACTCGGGACAGCACTCTCATAGAAGCGAAAGCTAGGCTGTGCGCCCAGCCTGAGGAGCAGTACGTACGTTTGCCACACTTCTTTACAGAGCTAGGCGTGAGCCAGAGAGCCTCGGTCACTGAGGCCTACCTAAGGGACTGCCACACTTACCCAGTAGCTCCCACGCAGAGGTCCCTGTGCCCAAACGGGCCTCCACGGAAGGGCCCTGTTCCTCCCGTTGTGTTTCCTTGAGGTAATCAGAAACCGCTGAGGATCCCTATAGGAGCTCCGGTTTGAAGCTGGGCGACCCTGGCTAAACCTTATTCCCCTCCGTGGTAAACGAGACAGTGGCGGGTCCTAAGCTGCCTGAAGTACACTGCTCGCGCCCACCTTCTCTTTGCTGCCGGAAGGCCTCCCACAAGAAGTCTGAGTTTACTCGTGACAGCAGAAGTCTGAGTTTACGCGTGTGAGGCCTGCTGCTCTCAGTTCCTTGCTGGGAGCTTCAGCAGGAGCGCTCGGGAGCTCGCCGGCACAAGAACTGTGAGTGCCCTCGCCCCACCCCGGCCTCAAGCAAAAGTCCAGATTTCCCCCGTCAGAGTGCCATAGGAGCGAAGAAGCATGCGTTAAAGGAGGGCTTCAACAGTGCTAGGGCTTTATTTCACGAGACACCGTGCACTCACGTTCGTTGTAACAACTGTCAAAGGGCACTGGATGCCTTCCAACTCCTCTCTTGCGTTTGAGCCACAGGAAGTAAATGCATTCGTTTGATTAAGCTCCGTGAACGTGCAACGACGATGGCGAAGCGCTGCCCTGTTCGCTCGAAAGCTCTCGTTTGTACGGCCTTCACACGGCCTCAAGGTACGCCGTTCTAAACAACCTTACACTCCACGCTGGTGTGCCCCCAATTGGGAATGTGGGCTCTTCTGTGAGACACCAATGTGCGTCCCAAAGGAAACCGGGGGGGGGGGGCTCCCCCAGGACGCCTGCTTACGGCAGTCGGTTGCCAGATGTTTACTTCCAGCCGGAGAAAGAGAAAAAGGACAGCTTTCCCGGGGACAATTCTGGACCCTTGGGAACATCCAGAATCACCAAAGCCTAAACTTGGCACGGCCTGGGGAACGCTCTTCCGCACGTCCAGCAATCTCCACGTCAAAACCTTTCTCGGCAGAGGCAGGCACTCTCTCCCTTGTACTAGATAGCTCGGCAGAACCTTGCGAGAAACATGCTGCGTCATTCAGCTTGAAAGTGGGACGCGGATGGGAGAGTACGCTTTCTCCCCGTTTGGAGGCGCCGTGCGCTTGGCTTCAAAGCTGCCCGAACAGCACTAGCGGCCCGACGTCTCTGCACGGCAGGATTGTCGTTGTGGGCCGAGGCTGCGTGTTCTCTCAAAGCGGAAAACCGTGCTGGCAATACCTTGCTAGAAACTCCTCCCACGGCACTACATGTTCAGCTCCGGCCAAACGAAAGGTGACCTCAGGCCTCAAGGTAAGTTCCAGCGTTTCACGTCGGGGGAGTTGGGTGTGCAGTGGTTTCCATGAGGCCAGACTCCACCACGGAGTGCCTTAACTCTGCGACGCTCCTGGGGGCACACAGGATAGGAGCTCGTTCGCCAATTTCGCAGGGTGACTTCTCTCCGTGCCGGAACGGCGGCTCCTGGCTTCTAGAGGAACCTTAGCCTAAACAGGCCCCTGGAGGAAGCTCTTCACATTCAGAGCAAGGGCAACGTACTGCTCTCTGGCTTGCCTGGCTTGAGTGCCCCAGTCGTCAAAGAGCCTCGCGAAAGCAGTGCTGCGCAGACTCCCTTTGCCAGTCGAACGGCCTCCTTGACTGAAAGAGAACTGCAGTGCCAAAAGGCACCGTGCTGACGACTGGCTCCAGGAAGAGACTCGGGACAGCACTCTCATAGAAGCGAAAGCTAGGCTGTGCGCCCAGCCTGAGGAGCAGTACGTACGTTTGCCACACTTCTTTACAGCGCTAGGCGTGAGCCAGAGAGCCTCGGTCACTGAGGCCTACCTAAGGGACTGCCACACTTACCCAGTAGCTCCCACGCAGAGGTCCCTGTGCCCAAACGGGCCTCCACGGAAGGGCCCTGTTCCTCCCGTTGTGTTTCCTTGAGGTAATCAGAAACCGCTGAGGATCCCTATAGGAGCTCCGGTTTGAAGCTGGGCGACCCTGGCTAAACCTTATTCCCCTCCGTGGTAAACGAGACAGTGGCGGGTCCTAAGCTGCCTGAAGTACACTGCTCGCGCCCACCTTCTCTTTGCTGCCGGAAGGCCTCCCACAAGAAGTCTGAGTTTACTCGTGACAGCAGAAGTCTGAGTTTACGCGTGTGAGGCCTGCTGCTCTCAGTTCCTTGCTGGGAGCTTCAGCAGGAGCGCTCGGGAGCTCGCCGGCACAAGAACTGTGAGTGCCCTCGCCCCACCCCGGCCTCAAGCAAAAGTCCAGATTTCCCCCGTCAGAGTGCCATAGGAGCGAAGAAGCATGCGTTAAAGGAGGGCTTCAACAGTGCTAGGGCTTTATTTCACGAGACACCGTGCACTCACGTTCGTTGTAACAACTGTCAAAGGGCACTGGATGCCTTCCAACTCCTCTCTTGCGTTTGAGCCACAGGAAGTAAATGCATTCGTTTGATTAAGCTCCGTGAACGTGCAACGACGATGGCGAAGCGCTGCCCTGTTCGCTCGAAAGCTCTCGTTTGTACGGCCTTCACACGGCCTCAAGGTACGCCGTTCTAAACAACCTTACACTCCACGCTGGTGTGCCCCCAATTGGGAATGTGGGCTCTTCTGTGAGACACCAATGTGCGTCCCAAAGGAAACCGGGGGGGGGGGGGCTCCCCCAGGACGCCTGCTTACGGCAGTCGGTTGCCAGATGTTTACTTCCAGCCGGAGAAAGAGAAAAAGGACAGCTTTCCCGGGGACAATTCTGGACCCTTGGGAACATCCAGAATCACCAAAGCCTAAACTTGGCACGGCCTGGGGAACGCTCTTCCGCACGTCCAGCAATCCCCACGTCAAAACCTTTCTCGGCAGAGGCAGGCACTCTCTCCCTTGTACTAGATAGCTCGGCAGAACCTTCCGAGAAACATGCTGCGTCATTCAGCTTGAAAGTGGGACGCGGATGGGAGAGTACGCTTTCTCCCCGTTTGGAGGCGCCGTGCGCTTGGCTTCAAAGCTGCCCGAACAGCACTAGCGGCCCGACGTCTCTGCACGGCAGGATTGTCGTTGTGGGCCGAGGCTGCGTGTTCTCTCAAAGCGGAAAACCGTGCTGGCAATACCTTGCTAGAAACTCCTCCCACGGCACTACATGTTCAGCTCCGGCCAAACGAAAGGTGACCTCAGGCCTCAAGGTAAGTTCCAGCGTTTCACGTCGGGGGAGTTGGGTGTGCAGTGGTTTCCATGAGGCCAGACTCCACCACGGAGTGCCTTAACTCTGCGACGCTCCTGGGGGCACACAGGATAGGAGCTCGTTCGCCAATTTCGCAGGGTGACTTCTCTCCGTGCCGGAACGGCGGCTCCTGGCTTCTAGAGGAACCTTAGCCTAAACAGGCCCCTGGAGGAAGCTCTTCACATTCAGAGCAAGGGCAACGTACTGCTCTCTGGCTTGCCTGGCTTGAGTGCCCCAGTCGTCAAAGAGCCTCGCGAAAGCAGTGCTGCGCAGACTCCCTTTGCCAGTCGAACGGCCTCCTTGACTGAAAGAGAACTGCAGTGCCAAAAGGCACCGTGCTGACGACTGGCTCCAGGAAGAGACTCGGGACAGCACTCTCATAGAAGCGAAAGCTAGGCTGTGCGCCCAGCCTGAGGAGCAGTACGTACGTTTGCCACACTTCTTTACAGAGCTAGGCGTGAGCCAGAGAGCCTCGGTCACTGAGGCCTACCTAAGGGACTGCCACACTTACCCAGTAGCTCCCACGCAGAGGTCCCTGTGCCCAAACGGGCCTCCACGGAAGGGCCCTGTTCCTCCCGTTGTGTTTCCTTGAGGTAATCAGAAACCGCTGAGGATCCCTATAGGAGCTCCGGTTTGAAGCTGGGCGACCCTGGCTAAACCTTATTCCCCTCCGTGGTAAACGAGACAATGGCGGGTCCTAAGCTGCCTGAAGTACACTGCTCGCGCCCACCTTCTCTTTGCTGCCGGAAGGCCTCCCACAAGAAGTCTGAGTTTACTCGTGACAGCAGAAGTCTGAGTTTACGCGTGTGAGGCCTGCTGCTCTCAGTTCCTTGCTGGGAGCTTCAGCAGGAGCGCTCGGGAGCTCGCCGGCACAAGAACTGTGAGTGCCCTCGCCCCACCCCGGCCTCAAGCAAAAGTCCAGATTTCCCCCGTCAGAGTGCCATAGGAGCGAAGAAGCATGCGTTAAAGGAGGGCTTCAACAGTGCTAGGGCTTTATTTCACGAGACACCGTGCACTCACGTTCGTTGTAACAACTGTCAAAGGGCACTGGATGCCTTCCAACTCCTCTCTTGCGTTTGAGCCACAGGAAGTAAATGCATTCGTTTGATTAAGCTCCGTGAACGTGCAACGACGATGGCGAAGCGCTGCCCTGTTCGCTCGAAAGCTCTCGTTTGTACGGCCTTCACACGGCCTCAAGGTACGCCGTTCTAAACAACCTTACACTCCACGCTGGTGTGCCCCCAATTGGGAATGTGGGCTCTTCTGTGAGACACCAATGTGCGTCCCAAAGGAAACCGGGGGGGGGGGGGCTCCCCCAGGACGCCTGCTTACGGCAGTCGGTTGCCAGATGTTTACTTCCAGCCGGAGAAAGAGAAAAAGGACAGCTTTCCCGGGGACAATTCTGGACCCTTGGGAACATCCAGAATCACCAAAGCCTAAACTTGGCACGGCCTGGGGAACGCTCTTCCGCACGTCCAGCAATCCCCACGTCAAAACCTTTCTCGGCAGAGGCAGGCACTCTCTCCCTTGTACTAGATAGCTCGGCAGAACCTTCCGAGAAACATGCTGCGTCATTCAGCTTGAAAGTGGGACGCGGATGGGAGAGTACGCTTTCTCCCCGTTTGGAGGCGCCGTGCGCTTGGCTTCAAAGCTGCCCGAACAGCACTAGCGGCCCGACGTCTCTGCACGGCAGGATTGTCGTTGTGGGCCGAGGCTGCGTGTTCTCTCAAAGCGGAAAACCGTGCTGGCAATACCTTGCTAGAAACTCCTCCCACGGCACTACATGTTCAGCTCCGGCCAAACGAAAGGTGACCTCAGGCCTCAAGGTAAGTTCCAGCGTTTCACGTCGGGGGAGTTGGGTGTGCAGTGGTTTCCATGAGGCCAGACTCCACCACGGAGTGCCTTAACTCTGCGACGCTCCTGGGGGCACACAGGATAGGAGCTCGTTCGCCAATTTCGCAGGGTGACTTCTCTCCGTGCCGGAACGGCGGCTCCTGGCTTCTAGAGGAACCTTAGCCTACACAGGCCCCTGGAGGAAGCTCTTCACATTCAGAGCAAGGGCAACGTACTGCTCTCTGGCTTGCCTGGCTTGAGTGCCCCAGTCGTCAAAGAGCCTCGCGAAAGCAGTGCTGCGCAGACTCCCTTTGCCAGTCGAACGGCCTCCTTGACTGAAAGAGAACTGCAGTGCCAAAAGGCACCGTGCTGACGACTGGCTCCAGGAAGAGACTCGGGACAGCACTCTCATAGAAGCGAAAGCTAGGCTGTGCGCCCAGCCTGAGGAGCAGTACGTACGTTTGCCACACTTCTTTACAGAGCTAGGCGTGAGCCAGAGAGCCTCGGTCACTGAGGCCTACCTAAGGGACTGCCACACTTACCCAGTAGCTCCCACGCAGAGGTCCCTGTGCCCAAACGGGCCTCCACGGAAGGGCCCTGTTCCTCCCGTTGTGTTTCCTTGAGGTAATCAGAAACCGCTGAGGATCCCTATAGGAGCTCCGGTTTGAAGCTGGGCGACCCTGGCTAAACCTTATTCCCCTCCGTGGTAAACGAGACAGTGGCGGGTCCTAAGCTGCCTGAAGTACACTGCTCGCGCCCACCTTCTCTTTGCTGCCGGAAGGCCTCCCACAAGAAGTCTGAGTTTACTCGTGACAGCAGAAGTCTGAGTTTACGCGTGTGAGGCCTGCTGCTCTCAGTTCCTTGCTGGGAGCTTCAGCAGGAGCGCTCGGGAGCTCGCCGGCACAAGAACTGTGAGTGCCCTCGCCCCACCCCGGCCTCAAGCAAAAGTCCAGATTTCCCCCGTCAGAGTGCCATAGGAGCGAAGAAGCATGCGTTAAAGGAGGGCTTCAACAGTGCTAGGGCTTTATTTCACGAGACACCGTGCACTCACGTTCGTTGTAACAACTGTCAAAGGGCACTGGATGCCTTCCAACTCCTCTCTTGCGTTTGAGCCACAGGAAGTAAATGCATTCGTTTGATTAAGCTCCGTGAACGTGCAACGACGATGGCGAAGCGCTGCCCTGTTCGCTCGAAAGCTCTCGTTTGTACGGCCTTCACACGGCCTCAAGGTACGCCGTTCTAAACAACCTTACACTCCACGCTGGTGTGCCCCCAATTGGGAATGTGGGCTCTTCTGTGAGACACCAATGTGCGTCCCAAAGGAAACCGGGGGGGGGGGGGCTCCCCCAGGACGCCTGCTTACGGCAGTCGGTTGCCAGATGTTTACTTCCAGCCGGAGAAAGAGA
Organism: Grampus griseus; assembly: GCF_964374135.1. Classification (NCBI taxonomy): domain Eukaryota; kingdom Metazoa; phylum Chordata; class Mammalia; order Artiodactyla; family Delphinidae; genus Grampus; species Grampus griseus. The sequence goes on from NW_028133020.1 coordinate 179,429, forward strand.
AAAAGGACAGCTTTCCCGGGGACAATTCTGGACCCTTGGGAACATCCAGAATCACCAAAGCCTAAACTTGGCACGGCCTGGGGAACGCTCTTCCGCACGTCCAGCAATCCCCACGTCAAAACCTTTCTCGGCAGAGGCAGGCACTCTCTCCCTTGTACTAGATAGCTCGGCAGAACCTTCCGAGAAACATGCTGCGTCATTCAGCTTGAAAGTGGGACGCGGATGGGAGAGTACGCTTTCTCCCCGTTTGGAGGCGCCGTGCGCTTGGCTTCAAAGCTGCCCGAACAGCACTAGCGGCCCGACGTCTCTGCACGGCAGGATTGTCGTTGTGGGCCGAGGCTGCGTGTTCTCTCAAAGCGGAAAACCGTGCTGGCAATACCTTGCTAGAAACTCCTCCCACGGCACTACATGTTCAGCTCCGGCCAAACGAAAGGTGACCTCAGGCCTCAAGGTAAGTTCCAGCGTTTCACGTCGGGGGAGTTGGGTGTGCAGTGGTTTCCATGAGGCCAGACTCCACCACGGAGTGCCTTAACTCTGCGACGCTCCTGGGGGCACACAGGATAGGAGCTCGTTCGCCAATTTCGCAGGATGACTTCTCTCCGTGCCGGAACGGCGGCTCCTGGCTTCTAGAGGAACCTTAGCCTAAACAGGCCCCTGGAGGAAGCTCTTCACATTCAGAGCAAGGGCAACGTACTGCTCTCTGGCTTGCCTGGCTTGAGTGCCCCAGTCGTCAAAGAGCCTCGCGAAAGCAGTGCTGCGCAGACTCCCTTTGCCAGTCGAACGGCCTCCTTGACTGAAAGAGAACTGCAGTGCCAAAAGGCACCGTGCTGACGACTGGCTCCAGGAAGAGACTCGGGACAGCACTCTCATAGAAGCGAAAGCTAGGCTGTGCGCCCAGCCTGAGGAGCAGTACGTACGTTTGCCACACTTCTTTACAGAGCTAGGCGTGAGCCAGAGAGCCTCGGTCACTGAGGCCTACCTAAGGGACTGCCACACTTACCCAGTAGCTCCCACGCAGAGGTCCCTGTGCCCAAACGGGCCTCCACGGAAGGGCCCTGTTCCTCCCGTTGTGTTTCCTTGAGGTAATCAGAAACCGCTGAGGATCCCTATAGGAGCTCCGGTTTGAAGCTGGGCGACCCTGGCTAAACCTTATTCCCCTCCGTGGTAAACGAGACAGTGGCGGGTCCTAAGCTGCCTGAAGTACACTGCTCGCGCCCACCTTCTCTTTGCTGCCGGAAGGCCTCCCACAAGAAGTCTGAGTTTACTCGTGACAGCAGAAGTCTGAGTTTACGCGTGTGAGGCCTGCTGCTCTCAGTTCCTTGCTGGGAGCTTCAGCAGGAGCGCTCGGGAGCTCGCCGGCACAAGAACTGTGAGTGCCCTCGCCCCACCCCGGCCTCAAGCAAAAGTCCAGATTTCCCCCGTCAGAGTGCCATAGGAGCGAAGAAGCATGCGTTAAAGGAGGGCTTCAACAGTGCTAGGGCTTTATTTCACGAGACACCGTGTACTCACGTTCGTTGTAACAACTGTCAAAGGGCACTGGATGCCTTCCAACTCCTCTCTTGCGTTTGAGCCACAGGAAGTAAATGCATTCGTTTGATTAAGCTCCGTGAACGTGCAACGACGATGGCGAAGCGCTGCCCTGTTCGCTCGAAAGCTCTCGTTTGTACGGCCTTCACACGGCCTCAAGGTACGCCGTTCTAAACAACCTTACACTCCACGCTGGTGTGCCCCCAATTGGGAATGTGGGCTCTTCTGTGAGACACCAATGTGCGTCCCAAAGGAAACCGGGGGGGGGGGGCTCCCCCAGGACGCCTGCTTACGGCAGTCGGTTGCCAGATGTTTACTTCCAGCCGGAGAAAGAGAAAAAGGACAGCTTTCCCGGGGACAATTCTGGACCCTTGGGAACATCCAGAATCACCAAAGCCTAAACTTGGCACGGCCTGGGGAACGCTCTTCCGCACGTCCAGCAATCCCCACGTCAAAACCTTTCTCGGCAGAGGCAGGCACTCTCTCCCTTGTACTAGATAGCTCGGCAGAACCTTGCGAGAAACATGCTGCGTCATTCAGCTTGAAAGTGGGACGCGGATGGGAGAGTACGCTTTCTCCCCGTTTGGAGGCGCCGTGCGCTTGGCTTCAAAGCTGCCCGAACAGCACTAGCGGCCCGACGTCTCTGCACGGCAGGATTGTCGTTGTGGGCCGAGGCTGCGTGTTCTCTCAAAGCGGAAAACCGTGCTGGCAATACCTTGCTAGAAACTCCTCCCACGGCACTACATGTTCAGCTCCGGCCAAACGAAAGGTGACCTCAGGCCTCAAGGTAAGTTCCAGCGTTTCACGTCGGGGGAGTTGGGTGTGCAGTGGTTTCCATGAGGCCAGACTCCACCACGGAGTGCCTTAACTCTGCGACGCTCCTGGGGGCACACAGGATAGGAGCTCGTTCGCCAATTTCGCAGGGTGACTTCTCTCCGTGCCGGAACGGCGGCTCCTGGCTTCTAGAGGAACCTTAGCCTAAACAGGCCCCTGGAGGAAGCTCTTCACATTCAGAGCAAGGGCAACGTACTGCTCTCTGGCTTGCCTGGCTTGAGTGCCCCAGTCGTCAAAGAGCCTCGCGAAAGCAGTGCTGCGCAGACTCCCTTTGCCAGTCGAACGGCCTCCTTGACTGAAAGAGAACTGCAGTGCCAAAAGGCACCGTGCTGACGACTGGCTCCAGGAAGAGACTCGGGACAGCACTCTCATAGAAGCGAAAGCTAGGCTGTGCGCCCAGCCTGAGGAGCAGTACGTACGTTTGCCACACTTCTTTACAGCGCTAGGCGTGAGCCAGAGAGCCTCGGTCACTGAGGCCTACCTAAGGGACTGCCACACTTACCCAGTAGCTCCCACGCAGAGGTCCCTGTGCCCAAACGGGCCTCCACGGAAGGGCCCTGTTCCTCCCGTTGTGTTTCCTTGAGGTAATCAGAAACCGCTGAGGATCCCTATAGGAGCTCCGGTTTGAAGCTGGGCGACCCTGGCTAAACCTTATTCCCCTCCGTGGTAAACGAGACAGTGGCGGGTCCTAAGCTGCCTGAAGTACACTGCTCGCGCCCACCTTCTCTTTGCTGCCGGAAGGCCTCCCACAAGAAGTCTGAGTTTACTCGTGACAGCAGAAGTCTGAGTTTACGCGTGTGAGGCCTGCTGCTCTCAGTTCCTTGCTGGGAGCTTCAGCAGGAGCGCTCGGGAGCTCGCCGGCACAAGAACTGTGAGTGCCCTCGCCCCACCCCGGCCTCAAGCAAAAGTCCAGATTTCCCCCGTCAGAGTGCCATAGGAGCGAAGAAGCATGCGTTAAAGGAGGGCTTCAACAGTGCTAGGGCTTTATTTCACGAGACACCGTGCACTCACGTTCGTTGTAACAACTGTCAAAGGGCACTGGATGCCTTCCAACTCCTCTCTTGCGTTTGAGCCACAGGAAGTAAATGCATTCGTTTGATTAAGCTCCGTGAACGTGCAACGACGATGGCGAAGCGCTGCCCTGTTCGCTCGAAAGCTCTCGTTTGTACGGCCTTCACACGGCCTCAAGGTACGCCGTTCTAAACAACCTTACACTCCACGCTGGTGTGCCCCCAATTGGGAATGTGGGCTCTTCTGTGAGACACCAATGTGCGTCCCAAAGGAAACCGGGGGGGGGGGGGCTCCCCCAGGACGCCTGCTTACGGCAGTCGGTTGCCAGATGTTTACTTCCAGCCGGAGAAAGAGAAAAAGGACAGCTTTCCCGGGGACAATTCTGGACCCTTGGGAACATCCAGAATCACCAAAGCCTAAACTTGGCACGGCCTGGGGAACGCTCTTCCGCACGTCCAGCAATCCCCACGTCAAAACCTTTCTCGGCAGAGGCAGGCACTCTCTCCCTTGTACTAGATAGCTCGGCAGAACCTTCCGAGAAACATGCTGCGTCATTCAGCTTGAAAGTGGGACGCGGATGGGAGAGTACGCTTTCTCCCCGTTTGGAGGCGCCGTGCGCTTGGCTTCAAAGCTGCCCGAACAGCACTAGCGGCCCGACGTCTCTGCACGGCAGGATTGTCGTTGTGGGCCGAGGCTGCGTGTTCTCTCAAAGCGGAAAACCGTGCTGGCAATACCTTGCTAGAAACTCCTCCCACGGCACTACATGTTCAGCTCCGGCCAAACGAAAGGTGACCTCAGGCCTCAAGGTAAGTTCCAGCGTTTCACGTCGGGGGAGTTGGGTGTGCAGTGGTTTCCATGAGGCCAGACTCCACCACGGAGTGCCTTAACTCTGCGACGCTCCTGGGGGCACACAGGATAGGAGCTCGTTCGCCAATTTCGCAGGGTGACTTCTCTCCGTGCCGGAACGGCGGCTCCTGGCTTCTAGAGGAACCTTAGCCTAAACAGGCCCCTGGAGGAAGCTCTTCACATTCAGAGCAAGGGCAACGTACTGCTCTCTGGCTTGCCTGGCTTGAGTGCCCCAGTCGTCAAAGAGCCTCGCGAAAGCAGTGCTGCGCAGACTCCCTTTGCCAGTCGAACGGCCTCCTTGACTGAAAGAGAACTGCAGTGCCAAAAGGCACCGTGCTGACGACTGGCTCCAGGAAGAGACTCGGGACAGCACTCTCATAGAAGCGAAAGCTAGGCTGTGCGCCCAGCCTGAGGAGCAGTACGTACGTTTGCCACACTTCTTTACAGAGCTAGGCGTGAGCCAGAGAGCCTCGGTCACTGAGGCCTACCTAAGGGACTGCCACACTTACCCAGTAGCTCCCACGCAGAGGTCCCTGTGCCCAAACGGGCCTCCACGGAAGGGCCCTGTTCCTCCCGTTGTGTTTCCTTGAGGTAATCAGAAACCGCTGAGGATCCCTATAGGAGCTCCGGTTTGAAGCTGGGCGACCCTGGCTAAACCTTATTCCCCTCCGTGGTAAACGAGACAATGGCGGGTCCTAAGCTGCCTGAAGTACACTGCTCGCGCCCACCTTCTCTTTGCTGCCGGAAGGCCTCCCACAAGAAGTCTGAGTTTACTCGTGACAGCAGAAGTCTGAGTTTACGCGTGTGAGGCCTGCTGCTCTCAGTTCCTTGCTGGGAGCTTCAGCAGGAGCGCTCGGGAGCTCGCCGGCACAAGAACTGTGAGTGCCCTCGCCCCACCCCGGCCTCAAGCAAAAGTCCAGATTTCCCCCGTCAGAGTGCCATAGGAGCGAAGAAGCATGCGTTAAAGGAGGGCTTCAACAGTGCTAGGGCTTTATTTCACGAGACACCGTGCACTCACGTTCGTTGTAACAACTGTCAAAGGGCACTGGATGCCTTCCAACTCCTCTCTTGCGTTTGAGCCACAGGAAGTAAATGCATTCGTTTGATTAAGCTCCGTGAACGTGCAACGACGATGGCGAAGCGCTGCCCTGTTCGCTCGAAAGCTCTCGTTTGTACGGCCTTCACACGGCCTCAAGGTACGCCGTTCTAAACAACCTTACACTCCACGCTGGTGTGCCCCCAATTGGGAATGTGGGCTCTTCTGTGAGACACCAATGTGCGTCCCAAAGGAAACCGGGGGGGGGGGGGCTCCCCCAGGACGCCTGCTTACGGCAGTCGGTTGCCAGATGTTTACTTCCAGCCGGAGAAAGAGAAAAAGGACAGCTTTCCCGGGGACAATTCTGGACCCTTGGGAACATCCAGAATCACCAAAGCCTAAACTTGGCACGGCCTGGGGAACGCTCTTCCGCACGTCCAGCAATCCCCACGTCAAAACCTTTCTCGGCAGAGGCAGGCACTCTCTCCCTTGTACTAGATAGCTCGGCAGAACCTTCCGAGAAACATGCTGCGTCATTCAGCTTGAAAGTGGGACGCGGATGGGAGAGTACGCTTTCTCCCCGTTTGGAGGCGCCGTGCGCTTGGCTTCAAAGCTGCCCGAACAGCACTAGCGGCCCGACGTCTCTGCACGGCAGGATTGTCGTTGTGGGCCGAGGCTGCGTGTTCTCTCAAAGCGGAAAACCGTGCTGGCAATACCTTGCTAGAAACTCCTCCCACGGCACTACATGTTCAGCTCCGGCCAAACGAAAGGTGACCTCAGGCCTCAAGGTAAGTTCCAGCGTTTCACGTCGGGGGAGTTGGGTGTGCAGTGGTTTCCATGAGGCCAGACTCCACCACGGAGTGCCTTAACTCTGCGACGCTCCTGGGGGCACACAGGATAGGAGCTCGTTCGCCAATTTCGCAGGGTGACTTCTCTCCGTGCCGGAACGGCGGCTCCTGGCTTCTAGAGGAACCTTAGCCTAAACAGGCCCCTGGAGGAAGCTCTTCACATTCAGAGCAAGGGCAACGTACTGCTCTCTGGCTTGCCTGGCTTGAGTGCCCCAGTCGTCAAAGAGCCTCGCGAAAGCAGTGCTGCGCAGACTCCCTTTGCCAGTCGAACGGCCTCCTTGACTGAAAGAGAACTGCAGTGCCAAAAGGCACCGTGCTGACGACTGGCTCCAGGAAGAGACTCGGGACAGCACTCTCATAGAAGCGAAAGCTAGGCTGTGCGCCCAGCCTGAGGAGCAGTACGTACGTTTGCCACACTTCTTTACAGAGCTAGGCGTGAGCCAGAGAGCCTCGGTCACTGAGGCCTACCTAAGGGACTGCCACACTTACCCAGTAGCTCCCACGCAGAGGTCCCTGTGCCCAAACGGGCCTCCACGGAAGGGCCCTGTTCCTCCCGTTGTGTTTCCTTGAGGTAATCAGAAACCGCTGAGGATCCCTATAGGAGCTCCGGTTTGAAGCTGGGCGACCCTGGCTAAACCTTATTCCCCTCCGTGGTAAACGAGACAGTGGCGGGTCCTAAGCTGCCTGAAGTACACTGCTCGCGCCCACCTTCTCTTTGCTGCCGGAAGGCCTCCCACAAGAAGTCTGAGTTTACTCGTGACAGCAGAAGTCTGAGTTTACGCGTGTGAGGCCTGCTGCTCTCAGTTCCTTGCTGGGAGCTTCAGCAGGAGCGCTCGGGAGCTCGCCGGCACAAGAACTGTGAGTGCCCTCGCCCCACCCCGGCCTCAAGCAAAAGTCCAGATTTCCCCCGTCAGAGTGCCATAGGAGCGAAGAAGCATGCGTTAAAGGAGGGCTTCAACAGTGCTAGGGCTTTATTTCACGAGACACCGTGCACTCACGTTCGTTGTAACAACTGTCAAAGGGCACTGGATGCCTTCCAACTCCTCTCTTGCGTTTGAGCCACAGGAAGTAAATGCATTCGTTTGATTAAGCTCCGTGAACGTGCAACGACGATGGCGAAGCGCTGCCCTGTTCGCTCGAAAGCTCTCGTTTGTACGGCCTTCACACGGCCTCAAGGTACGCCGTTCTAAACAACCTTACACTCCACGCTGGTGTGCCCCCAATTGGGAATGTGGGCTCTTCTGTGAGACACCAATGTGCGTCCCAAAGGAAACCGGGGGGGGGGGGGCTCCCCCAGGACGCCTGCTTACGGCAGTCGGTTGCCAGATGTTTACTTCCAGCCGGAGAAAGAGAAAAAGGACAGCTTTCCCGGGGACAATTCTGGACCCTTGGGAACATCCAGAATCACCAAAGCCTAAACTTGGCACGGCCTGGGGAACGCTCTTCCGCACGTCCAGCAATCCCCACGTCAAAACCTTTCTCGGCAGAGGCAGGCACTCTCTCCCTTGTACTAGATAGCTCGGCAGAACCTTCCGAGAAACATGCTGCGTCATTCAGCTTGAAAGTGGGACGCGGATGGGAGAGTACGCTTTCTCCCCGTTTGGAGGCGCCGTGCGCTTGGCTTCAAAGCTGCCCGAACAGCACTAGCGGCCCGACGTCTCTGCACGGCAGGATTGTCGTTGTGGGCCGAGGCTGCGTGTTCTCTCAAAGCGGAAAACCGTGCTGGCAATACCTTGCTAGAAACTCCTCCCACGGCACTACATGTTCAGCTCCGGCCAAACGAAAGGTGACCTCAGGCCTCAAGGTAAGTTCCAGCGTTTCACGTCGGGGGAGTTGGGTGTGCAGTGGTTTCCATGAGGCCAGACTCCACCACGGAGTGCCTTAACTCTGCGACGCTCCTGGGGGCACACAGGATAGGAGCTCGTTCGCCAATTTCGCAGGATGACTTCTCTCCGTGCCGGAACGGCGGCTCCTGGCTTCTAGAGGAACCTTAGCCTAAACAGGCCCCTGGAGGAAGCTCTTCACATTCAGAGCAAGGGCAACGTACTGCTCTCTGGCTTGCCTGGCTTGAGTGCCCCAGTCGTCAAAGAGCCTCGCGAAAGCAGTGCTGCGCAGACTCCCTTTGCCAGTCGAACGGCCTCCTTGACTGAAAGAGAACTGCAGTGCCAAAAGGCACCGTGCTGACGACTGGCTCCAGGAAGAGACTCGGGACAGCACTCTCATAGAAGCGAAAGCTAGGCTGTGCGCCCAGCCTGAGGAGCAGTACGTACGTTTGCCACACTTCTTTACAGAGCTAGGCGTGAGCCAGAGAGCCTCGGTCACTGAGGCCTACCTAAGGGACTGCCACACTTACCCAGTAGCTCCCACGCAGAGGTCCCTGTGCCCAAACGGGCCTCCACGGAAGGGCCCTGTTCCTCCCGTTGTGTTTCCTTGAGGTAATCAGAAACCGCTGAGGATCCCTATAGGAGCTCCGGTTTGAAGCTGGGCGACCCTGGCTAAACCTTATTCCCCTCCGTGGTAAACGAGACAGTGGCGGGTCCTAAGCTGCCTGAAGTACACTGCTCGCGCCCACCTTCTCTTTGCTGCCGGAAGGCCTCCCACAAGAAGTCTGAGTTTACTCGTGACAGCAGAAGTCTGAGTTTACGCGTGTGAGGCCTGCTGCTCTCAGTTCCTTGCTGGGAGCTTCAGCAGGAGCGCTCGGGAGCTCGCCGGCACAAGAACTGTGAGTGCCCTCGCCCCACCCCGGCCTCAAGCAAAAGTCCAGATTTCCCCCGTCAGAGTGCCATAGGAGCGAAGAAGCATGCGTTAAAGGAGGGCTTCAACAGTGCTAGGGCTTTATTTCACGAGACACCGTGTACTCACGTTCGTTGTAACAACTGTCAAAGGGCACTGGATGCCTTCCAACTCCTCTCTTGCGTTTGAGCCACAGGAAGTAAATGCATTCGTTTGATTAAGCTCCGTGAACGTGCAACGACGATGGCGAAGCGCTGCCCTGTTCGCTCGAAAGCTCTCGTTTGTACGGCCTTCACACGGCCTCAAGGTACGCCGTTCTAAACAACCTTACACTCCACGCTGGTGTGCCCCCAATTGGGAATGTGGGCTCTTCTGTGAGACACCAATGTGCGTCCCAAAGGAAACCGGGGGGGGGGGGGCTCCCCCAGGACGCCTGCTTACGGCAGTCGGTTGCCAGATGTTTACTTCCAGCCGGAGAAAGAGAAAAAGGACAGCTTTCCCGGGGACAATTCTGGACCCTTGGGAACATCCAGAATCACCAAAGCCTAAACTTGGCACGGCCTGGGGAACGCTCTTCCGCACGTCCAGCAATCCCCACGTCAAAACCTTTCTCGGCAGAGGCAGGCACTCTCTCCCTTGTACTAGATAGCTCGGCAGAACCTTGCGAGAAACATGCTGCGTCATTCAGCTTGAAAGTGGGACGCGGATGGGAGAGTACGCTTTCTCCCCGTTTGGAGGCGCCGTGCGCTTGGCTTCAAAGCTGCCCGAACAGCACTAGCGGCCCGACGTCTCTGCACGGCAGGATTGTCGTTGTGGGCCGAGGCTGCGTGTTCTCTCAAAGCGGAAAACCGTGCTGGCAATACCTTGCTAGAAACTCCTCCCACGGCACTACATGTTCAGCTCCGGCCAAACGAAAGGTGACCTCAGACCTCAAGGTAAGTTCCAGCGTTTCACGTCGGGGGAGTTGGGTGTGCAGTGGTTTCCATGAGGCCAGACTCCACCACGGAGTGCCTTAACTCTGCGACGCTCCTGGGGGCACACAGGATAGGAGCTCGTTCGCCAATTTCGCAGGATGACTTCTCTCCGTGCCGGAACGGCGGCTCCTGGCTTCTAGAGGAACCTTAGCCTACACAGGCCCCTGGAGGAAGCTCTTCACATTCAGAGCAAGGGCAACGTACTGCTCTCTGGCTTGCCTGGCTTGAGTGCCCCAGTCGTCAAAGAGCCTCGCGAAAGCAGTGCTGCGCAGACTCCCTTTGCCAGTCGAACGGCCTCCTTGACTGAAAGAGAACTGCAGTGCCAAAAGGCACCGTGCTGACGACTGGCTCCAGGAAGAGACTCGGGACAGCACTCTCATAGAAGCGAAAGCTAGGCTGTGCGCCCAGCCTGAGGAGCAGTACGTACGTTTGCCACACTTCTTTACAGAGCTAGGCGTGAGCCAGAGAGCCTCGGTCACTGAGGCCTACCTAAGGGACTGCCACACTTACCCAGTAGCTCCCACGCAGAGGTCCCTGTGCCCAAACGGGCCTCCACGGAAGGGCCCTGTTCCTCCCGTTGTGTTTCCTTGAGGTAATCAGAAACCGCTGAGGATCCCTATAGGAGCTCCGGTTTGAAGCTGGGCGACCCTGGCTAAACCTTATTCCCCTCCGTGGTAAACGAGACAGTGGCGGGTCCTAAGCTGCCTGAAGTACACTGCTCGCGCCCACCTTCTCTTTGCTGCCGGAAGGCCTCCCACAAGAAGTCTGAGTTTACTCGTGACAGCAGAAGTCTGAGTTTACGCGTGTGAGGCCTGCTGCTCTCAGTTCCTTGCTGGGAGCTTCAGCAGGAGCGCTCGGGAGCTCGCCGGCACAAGAACTGTGAGTGCCCTCGCCCCACCCCGGCCTCAAGCAAAAGTCCAGATTTCCCCCGTCAGAGTGCCATAGGAGCGAAGAAGCATGCGTTAAAGGAGGGCTTCAACAGTGCTAGGGCTTTATTTCACGAGACACCGTGCACTCACGTTCGTTGTAACAACTGTCAAAGGGCACTGGATGCCTTCCAACTCCTCTCTTGCGTTTGAGCCACAGGAAGTAAATGCATTCGTTTGATTAAGCTCCGTGAACGTGCAACGACGATGGCGAAGCGCTGCCCTGTTCGCTCGAAAGCTCTCGTTTGTACGGCCTTCACACGGCCTCAAGGTACGCCGTTCTAAACAACCTTACACTCCACGCTGGTGTGCCCCCAATTGGGAATGTGGGCTCTTCTGTGAGACACCAATGTGCGTCCCAAAGGAAACCGGGGGGGGGGGGCTCCCCCAGGACGCCTGCTTACGGCAGTCGGTTGCCAGATGTTTACTTCCAGCCGGAGAAAGAGAAAAAGGACAGCTTTCCCGGGGACAATTCTGGACCCTTGGGAACATCCAGAATCACCAAAGCCTAAACTTGGCACGGCCTGGGGAACGCTCTTCCGCACGTCCAGCAATCCCCACGTCAAAACCTTTCTCGGCAGAGGCAGGCACTCTCTCCCTTGTACTAGATAGCTCGGCAGAACCTTGCGAGAAACATGCTGCGTCATTCAGCTTGAAAGTGGGACGCGGATGGGAGAGTACGCTTTCTCCCCGTTTGGAGGCGCCGTGCGCTTGGCTTCAAAGCTGCCCGAACAGCACTAGCGGCCCGACGTCTCTGCACGGCAGGATTGTCGTTGTGGGCCGAGGCTGCGTGTTCTCTCAAAGCGGAAAACCGTGCTGGCAATACCTTGCTAGAAACTCCTCCCACGGCACTACATGTTCAGCTCCGGCCAAACGAAAGGTGACCTCAGGCCTCAAGGTAAGTTCCAGCGTTTCACGTCGGGGGAGTTGGGTGTGCAGTGGTTTCCATGAGGCCAGACTCCACCACGGAGTGCCTTAACTCTGCGACGCTCCTGGGGGCACACAGGATAGGAGCTCGTTCGCCAATTTCGCAGGGTGACTTCTCTCCGTGCCGGAACGGCGGCTCCTGGCTTCTAGAGGAACCTTAGCCTAAACAGGCCCCTGGAGGAAGCTCTTCACATTCAGAGCAAGGGCAACGTACTGCTCTCTGGCTTGCCTGGCTTGAGTGCCCCAGTCGTCAAAGAGCCTCGCGAAAGCAGTGCTGCGCAGACTCCCTTTGCCAGTCGAACGGCCTCCTTGACTGAAAGAGAACTGCAGTGCCAAAAGGCACCGTGCTGACGACTGGCTCCAGGAAGAGACTCGGGACAGCACTCTCATAGAAGCGAAAGCTAGGCTGTGCGCCCAGCCTGAGGAGCAGTACGTACGTTTGCCACACTTCTTTACAGCGCTAGGCGTGAGCCAGAGAGCCTCGGTCACTGAGGCCTACCTAAGGGACTGCCACACTTACCCAGTAGCTCCCACGCAGAGGTCCCTGTGCCCAAACGGGCCTCCACGGAAGGGCCCTGTTCCTCCCGTTGTGTTTCCTTGAGGTAATCAGAAACCGCTGAGGATCCCTATAGGAGCTCCGGTTTGAAGCTGGGCGACCCTGGCTAAACCTTATTCCCCTCCGTGGTAAACGAGACAGTGGCGGGTCCTAAGCTGCCTGAAGTACACTGCTCGCGCCCACCTTCTCTTTGCTGCCGGAAGGCCTCCCACAAGAAGTCTGAGTTTACTCGTGACAGCAGAAGTCTGAGTTTACGCGTGTGAGGCCTGCTGCTCTCAGTTCCTTGCTGGGAGCTTCAGCAGGAGCGCTCGGGAGCTCGCCGGCACAAGAACTGTGAGTGCCCTCGCCCCACCCCGGCCTCAAGCAAAAGTCCAGATTTCCCCCGTCAGAGTGCCATAGGAGCGAAGAAGCATGCGTTAAAGGAGGGCTTCAACAGTGCTAGGGCTTTATTTCACGAGACACCGTGCACTCACGTTCGTTGTAACAACTGTCAAAGGGCACTGGATGCCTTCCAACTCCTCTCTTGCGTTTGAGCCACAGGAAGTAAATGCATTCGTTTGATTAAGCTCCGTGAACGTGCAACGACGATGGCGAAGCGCTGCCCTGTTCGCTCGAAAGCTCTCGTTTGTACGGCCTTCACACGGCCTCAAGGTACGCCGTTCTAAACAACCTTACACTCCACGCTGGTGTGCCCCCAATTGGGAATGTGGGCTCTTCTGTGAGACACCAATGTGCGTCCCAAAGGAAACCGGGGGGGGGGGGGCTCCCCCAGGACGCCTGCTTACGGCAGTCGGTTGCCAGATGTTTACTTCCAGCCGGAGAAAGAGAAAAAGGACAGCTTTCCCGGGGACAATTCTGGACCCTTGGGAACATCCAGAATCACCAAAGCCTAAACTTGGCACGGCCTGGGGAACGCTCTTCCGCACGTCCAGCAATCCCCACGTCAAAACCTTTCTCGGCAGAGGCAGGCACTCTCTCCCTTGTACTAGATAGCTCGGCAGAACCTTGCGAGAAACATGCTGCGTCATTCAGCTTGAAAGTGGGACGCGGATGGGAGAGTACGCTTTCTCCCCGTTTGGAGGCGCCGTGCGCTTGGCTTCAAAGCTGCCCGAACAGCACTAGCGGCCCGACGTCTCTGCACGGCAGGATTGTCGTTGTGGGCCGAGGCTGCGTGTTCTCTCAAAGCGGAAAACCGTGCTGGCAATACCTTGCTAGAAACTCCTCCCACGGCACTACATGTTCAGCTCCGGCCAAACGAAAGGTGACCTCAGGCCTCAAGGTAAGTTCCAGCGTTTCACGTCGGGGGAGTTGGGTGTGCAGTGGTTTCCATGAGGCCAGACTCCACCACGGAGTGCCTTAACTCTGCGACGCTCCTGGGGGCACACAGGATAGGAGCTCGTTCGCCAATTTCGCAGGGTGACTTCTCTCCGTGCCGGAACGGCGGCTCCTGGCTTCTAGAGGAACCTTAGCCTAAACAGGCCCCTGGAGGAAGCTCTTCACATTCAGAGCAAGGGCAACGTACTGCTCTCTGGCTTGCCTGGCTTGAGTGCCCCAGTCGTCAAAGAGCCTCGCGAAAGCAGTGCTGCGCAGACTCCCTTTGCCAGTCGAACGGCCTCCTTGACTGAAAGAGAACTGCAGTGCCAAAAGGCACCGTGCTGACGACTGGCTCCAGGAAGAGACTCGGGACAGCACTCTCATAGAAGCGAAAGCTAGGCTGTGCGCCCAGCCTGAGGAGCAGTACGTACGTTTGCCACACTTCTTTACAGAGCTAGGCGTGAGCCAGAGAGCCTCGGTCACTGAGGCCTACCTAAGGGACTGCCACACTTACCCAGTAGCTCCCACGCAGAGGTCCCTGTGCCCAAACGGGCCTCCACGGAAGGGCCCTGTTCCTCCCGTTGTGTTTCCTTGAGGTAATCAGAAACCGCTGAGGATCCCTATAGGAGCTCCGGTTTGAAGCTGGGCGACCCTGGCTAAACCTTATTCCCCTCCGTGGTAAACGAGACAGTGGCGGGTCCTAAGCTGCCTGAAGTACACTGCTCGCGCCCACCTTCTCTTTGCTGCCGGAAGGCCTCCCACAAGAAGTCTGAGTTTACTCGTGACAGCAGAAGTCTGAGTTTACGCGTGTGAGGCCTGCTGCTCTCAGTTCCTTGCTGGGAGCTTCAGCAGGAGCGCTCGGGAGCTCGCCGGCACAAGAACTGTGAGTGCCCTCGCCCCACCCCGGCCTCAAGCAAAAGTCCAGATTTCCCCCGTCAGAGTGCCATAGGAGCGAAGAAGCATGCGTTAAAGGAGGGCTTCAACAGTGCTAGGGCTTTATTTCACGAGACACCGTGCACTCACGTTCGTTGTAACAACTGTCAAAGGGCACTGGATGCCTTCCAACTCCTCTCTTGCGTTTGAGCCACAGGAAGTAAATGCATTCGTTTGATTAAGCTCCGTGAACGTGCAACGACGATGGCGAAGCGCTGCCCTGTTCGCTCGAAAGCTCTCGTTTGTACGGCCTTCACACGGCCTCAAGGTACGCCGTTCTAAACAACCTTACACTCCACGCTGGTGTGCCCCCAATTGGGAATGTGGGCTCTTCTGTGAGACACCAATGTGCGTCCCAAAGGAAACCGGGGGGGGGGGGGCTCCCCCAGGACGCCTGCTTACGGCAGTCGGTTGCCAGATGTTTACTTCCAGCCGGAGAAAGAGAAAAAGGACAGCTTTCCCGGGGACAATTCTGGACCCTTGGGAACATCCAGAATCACCAAAGCCTAAACTTGGCACGGCCTGGGGAACGCTCTTCCGCACGTCCAGCAATCCCCACGTCAAAACCTTTCTCGGCAGAGGCAGGCACTCTCTCCCTTGTACTAGATAGCTCGGCAGAACCTTCCGAGAAACATGCTGCGTCATTCAGCTTGAAAGTGGGACGCGGATGGGAGAGTACGCTTTCTCCCCGTTTGGAGGCGCCGTGCGCTTGGCTTCAAAGCTGCCCGAACAGCACTAGCGGCCCGACGTCTCTGCACGGCAGGATTGTCGTTGTGGGCCGAGGCTGCGTGTTCTCTCAAAGCGGAAAACCGTGCTGGCAATACCTTGCTAGAAACTCCTCCCACGGCACTACATGTTCAGCTCCGGCCAAACGAAAGGTGACCTCAGGCCTCAAGGTAAGTTCCAGCGTTTCACGTCGGGGGAGTTGGGTGTGCAGTGGTTTCCATGAGGCCAGACTCCACCACGGAGTGCCTTAACTCTGCGACGCTCCTGGGGGCACACAGGATAGGAGCTCGTTCGCCAATTTCGCAGGGTGACTTCTCTCCGTGCCGGAACGGCGGCTCCTGGCTTCTAGAGGAACCTTAGCCTAAACAGGCCCCTGGAGGAAGCTCTTCACATTCAGAGCAAGGGCAACGTACTGCTCTCTGGCTTGCCTGGCTTGAGTGCCCCAGTCGTCAAAGAGCCTCGCGAAAGCAGTGCTGCGCAGACTCCCTTTGCCAGTCGAACGGCCTCCTTGACTGAAAGAGAACTGCAGTGCCAAAAGGCACCGTGCTGACGACTGGCTCCAGGAAGAGACTCGGGACAGCACTCTCATAGAAGCGAAAGCTAGGCTGTGCGCCCAGCCTGAGGAGCAGTACGTACGTTTGCCACACTTCTTTACAGAGCTAGGCGTGAGCCAGAGAGCCTCGGTCACTGAGGCCTACCTAAGGGACTGCCACACTTACCCAGTAGCTCCCACGCAGAGGTCCCTGTGCCCAAACGGGCCTCCACGGAAGGGCCCTGTTCCTCCCGTTGTGTTTCCTTGAGGTAATCAGAAACCGCTGAGGATCCCTATAGGAGCTCCGGTTTGAAGCTGGGCGACCCTGGCTAAACCTTATTCCCCTCCGTGGTAAACGAGACAGTGGCGGGTCCTAAGCTGCCTGAAGTACACTGCTCGCGCCCACCTTCTCTTTGCTGCCGGAAGGCCTCCCACAAGAAGTCTGAGTTTACTCGTGACAGCAGAAGTCTGAGTTTACGCGTGTGAGGCCTGCTGCTCTCAGTTCCTTGCTGGGAGCTTCAGCAGGAGCGCTCGGGAGCTCGCCGGCACAAGAACTGTGAGTGCCCTCGCCCCACCCCGGCCTCAAGCAAAAGTCCAGATTTCCCCCGTCAGAGTGCCATAGGAGCGAAGAAGCATGCGTTAAAGGAGGGCTTCAACAGTGCTAGGGCTTTATTTCACGAGACACCGTGCACTCACGTTCGTTGTAACAACTGTCAAAGGGCACTGGATGCCTTCCAACTCCTCTCTTGCGTTTGAGCCACAGGAAGTAAATGCATTCGTTTGATTAAGCTCCGTGAACGTGCAACGACGATGGCGAAGCGCTGCCCTGTTCGCTCGAAAGCTCTCGTTTGTACGGCCTTCACACGGCCTCAAGGTACGCCGTTCTAAACAACCTTACACTCCACGCTGGTGTGCCCCCAATTGGGAATGTGGGCTCTTCTGTGAGACACCAATGTGCGTCCCAAAGGAAACCGGGGGGGGGGGCTCCCCCAGGACGCCTGCTTACGGCAGTCGGTTGCCAGATGTTTACTTCCAGCCGGAGAAAGAGAAAAAGGACAGCTTTCCCGGGGACAATTCTGGACCCTTGGGAACATCCAGAATCACCAAAGCCTAAACTTGGCACGGCCTGGGGAACGCTCTTCCGCACGTCCAGCAATCCCCACGTCAAAACCTTTCTCGGCAGAGGCAGGCACTCTCTCCCTTGTACTAGATAGCTCGGCAGAACCTTCCGAGAAACATGCTGCGTCATTCAGCTTGAAAGTGGGACGCGGATGGGAGAGTACGCTTTCTCCCCGTTTGGAGGCGCCGTGCGCTTGGCTTCAAAGCTGCCCGAACAGCACTAGCGGCCCGACGTCTCTGCACGGCAGGATTGTCGTTGTGGGCCGAGGCTGCGTGTTCTCTCAAAGCGGAAAACCGTGCTGGCAATACCTTGCTAGAAACTCCTCCCACGGCACTACATGTTCAGCTCCGGCCAAACGAAAGGTGACCTCAGGCCTCAAGGTAAGTTCCAGCGTTTCACGTCGGGGGAGTTGGGTGTGCAGTGGTTTCCATGAGGCCAGACTCCACCACGGAGTGCCTTAACTCTGCGACGCTCCTGGGGGCACACAGGATAGGAGCTCGTTCGCCAATTTCGCAGGATGACTTCTCTCCGTGCCGGAACGGCGGCTCCTGGCTTCTAGAGGAACCTTAGCCTAAACAGGCCCCTGGAGGAAGCTCTTCACATTCAGAGCAAGGGCAACGTACTGCTCTCTGGCTTGCCTGGCTTGAGTGCCCCAGTCGTCAAAGAGCCTCGCGAAAGCAGTGCTGCGCAGACTCCCTTTGCCAGTCGAACGGCCTCCTTGACTGAAAGAGAACTGCAGTGCCAAAAGGCACCGTGCTGACGACTGGCTCCAGGAAGAGACTCGGGACAGCACTCTCATAGAAGCGAAAGCTAGGCTGTGCGCCCAGCCTGAGGAGCAGTACGTACGTTTGCCACACTTCTTTACAGAGCTAGGCGTGAGCCAGAGAGCCTCGGTCACTGAGGCCTACCTAAGGGACTGCCACACTTACCCAGTAGCTCCCACGCAGAGGTCCCTGTGCCCAAACGGGCCTCCACGGAAGGGCCCTGTTCCTCCCGTTGTGTTTCCTTGAGGTAATCAGAAACCGCTGAGGATCCCTATAGGAGCTCCGGTTTGAAGCTGGGCGACCCTGGCTAAACCTTATTCCCCTCCGTGGTAAACGAGACAGTGGCGGGTCCTAAGCTGCCTGAAGTACACTGCTCGCGCCCACCTTCTCTTTGCTGCCGGAAGGCCTCCCACAAGAAGTCTGAGTTTACTCGTGACAGCAGAAGTCTGAGTTTACGCGTGTGAGGCCTGCTGCTCTCAGTTCCTTGCTGGGAGCTTCAGCAGGAGCGCTCGGGAGCTCGCCGGCACAAGAACTGTGAGTGCCCTCGCCCCACCCCGGCCTCAAGCAAAAGTCCAGATTTCCCCCGTCAGAGTGCCATAGGAGCGAAGAAGCATGCGTTAAAGGAGGGCTTCAACAGTGCTAGGGCTTTATTTCACGAGACACCGTGCACTCACGTTCGTTGTAACAACTGTCAAAGGGCACTGGATGCCTTCCAACTCCTCTCTTGCGTTTGAGCCACAGGAAGTAAATGCATTCGTTTGATTAAGCTCTGTGAACGTGCAACGACGATGGCGAAGCGCTGCCCTGTTCGCTCGAAAGCTCTCGTTTGTACGGCCTTCACACGGCCTCAAGGTACGCCGTTCTAAACAACCTTACACTCCACGCTGGTGTGCCCCCAATTGGGAATGTGGGCTCTTCTGTGAGACACCAATGTGCGTCCCAAAGGAAACCGGGGGGGGGGGGGCTCCCCCAGGACGCCTGCTTACGGCAGTCGGTTGCCAGATGTTTACTTCCAGCCGGAGAAAGAGAAAAAGGACAGCTTTCCCGGGGACAATTCTGGACCCTTGGGAACATCCAGAATCACCAAAGCCTAAACTTGGCACGGCCTGGGGAACGCTCTTCCGCACGTCCAGCAATCCCCACGTCAAAACCTTTCTCGGCAGAGGCAGGCACTCTCTCCCTTGTACTAGATAGCTCGGCAGAACCTTGCGAGAAACATGCTGCGTCATTCAGCTTGAAAGTGGGACGCGGATGGGAGAGTACGCTTTCTCCCCGTTTGGAGGCGCCGTGCGCTTGGCTTCAAAGCTGCCCGAACAGCACTAGCGGCCCGACGTCTCTGCACGGCAGGATTGTCGTTGTGGGCCGAGGCTGCGTGTTCTCTCAAAGCGGAAAACCGTGCTGGCAATACCTTGCTAGAAACTCCTCCCACGGCACTACATGTTCAGCTCCGGCCAAACGAAAGGTGACCTCAGGCCTCAAGGTAAGTTCCAGCGTTTCACGTCGGGGGAGTTGGGTGTGCAGTGGTTTCCATGAGGCCAGACTCCACCACGGAGTGCCTTAACTCTGCGACGCTCCTGGGGGCACACAGGATAGGAGCTCGTTCGCCAATTTCGCAGGATGACTTCTCTCCGTGCCGGAACGGCGGCTCCTGGCTTCTAGAGGAACCTTAGCCTAAACAGGCCCCTGGAGGAAGCTCTTCACATTCAGAGCAAGGGCAACGTACTGCTCTCTGGCTTGCCTGGCTTGAGTGCCCCAGTCGTCAAAGAGCCTCGCGAAAGCAGTGCTGCGCAGACTCCCTTTGCCAGTCGAACGGCCTCCTTGACTGAAAGAGAACTGCAGTGCCAAAAGGCACCGTGCTGACGACTGGCTCCAGGAAGAGACTCGGGACAGCACTCTCATAGAAGCGAAAGCTAGGCTGTGCGCCCAGCCTGAGGAGCAGTACGTACGTTTGCCACACTTCTTTACAGAGCTAGGCGTGAGCCAGAGAGCCTCGGTCACTGAGGCCTACCTAAGGGACTGCCACACTTACCCAGTAGCTCCCACGCAGAGGTCCCTGTGCCCAAACGGGCCTCCACGGAAGGGCCCTGTTCCTCCCGTTGTGTTTCCTTGAGGTAATCAGAAACCGCTGAGGATCCCTATAGGAGCTCCGGTTTGAAGCTGGGCGACCCTGGCTAAACCTTATTCCCCTCCGTGGTAAACGAGACAGTGGCGGGTCCTAAGCTGCCTGAAGTACACTGCTCGCGCCCACCTTCTCTTTGCTGCCGGAAGGCCTCCCACAAGAAGTCTGAGTTTACTCGTGACAGCAGAAGTCTGAGTTTACGCGTGTGAGGCCTGCTGCTCTCAGTTCCTTGCTGGGAGCTTCAGCAGGAGCGCTCGGGAGCTCGCCGGCACAAGAACTGTGAGTGCCCTCGCCCCACCCCGGCCTCAAGCAAAAGTCCAGATTTCCCCCGTCAGAGTGCCATAGGAGCGAAGAAGCATGCGTTAAAGGAGGGCTTCAACAGTGCTAGGGCTTTATTTCACGAGACACCGTGCACTCACGTTCGTTGTAACAACTGTCAAAGGGCACTGGATGCCTTCCAACTCCTCTCTTGCGTTTGAGCCACAGGAAGTAAATGCATTCGTTTGATTAAGCTCCGTGAACGTGCAACGACGATGGCGAAGCGCTGCCCTGTTCGCTCGAAAGCTCTCGTTTGTACGGCCTTCACACGGCCTCAAGGTACGCCGTTCTAAACAACCTTACACTCCACGCTGGTGTGCCCCCAATTGGGAATGTGGGCTCTTCTGTGAGACACCAATGTGCGTCCCAAAGGAAACCGGGGGGGGGGGGGCTCCCCCAGGACGCCTGCTTACGGCAGTCGGTTGCCAGATGTTTACTTCCAGCCGGAGAAAGAGAAAAAGGACAGCTTTCCCGGGGACAATTCTGGACCCTTGGGAACATCCAGAATCACCAAAGCCTAAACTTGGCACGGCCTGGGGAACGCTCTTCCGCACGTCCAGCAATCCCCACGTCAAAACCTTTCTCGGCAGAGGCAGGCACTCTCTCCCTTGTACTAGATAGCTCGGCAGAACCTTGCGAGAAACATGCTGCGTCATTCAGCTTGAAAGTGGGACGCGGATGGGAGAGTACGCTTTCTCCCCGTTTGGAGGCGCCGTGCGCTTGGCTTCAAAGCTGCCCGAACAGCACTAGCGGCCCGACGTCTCTGCACGGCAGGATTGTCGTTGTGGGCCGAGGCTGCGTGTTCTCTCAAAGCGGAAAACCGTGCTGGCAATACCTTGCTAGAAACTCCTCCCACGGCACTACATGTTCAGCTCCGGCCAAACGAAAGGTGACCTCAGACCTCAAGGTAAGTTCCAGCGTTTCACGTCGGGGGAGTTGAGTGTGCAGTGGTTTCCATGAGGCCAGACTCCACCACGGAGTGCCTTAACTCTGCGACGCTCCTGGGGGCACACAGGATAGGAGCTCGTTCGCCAATTTCGCAGGGTGACTTCTCTCCGTGCCGGAACGGCGGCTCCTGGCTTCTAGAGGAACCTTAGCCTACACAGGCCCCTGGAGGAAGCTCTTCACATTCAGAGCAAGGGCAACGTACTGCTCTCTGGCTTGCCTGGCTTGAGTGCCCCAGTCGTCAAAGAGCCTCGCGAAAGCAGTGCTGCGCAGACTCCCTTTGCCAGTCGAACGGCCTCCTTGACTGAAAGAGAACTGCAGTGCCAAAAGGCACCGTGCTGACGACTGGCTCCAGGAAGAGACTCGGGACAGCACTCTCATAGAAGCGAAAGCTAGGCTGTGCGCCCAGCCTGAGGAGCAGTACGTACGTTTGCCACACTTCTTTACAGAGCTAGGCGTGAGCCAGAGAGCCTCGGTCACTGAGGCCTACCTAAGGGACTGCCACACTTACCCAGTAGCTCCCACGCAGAGGTCCCTGTGCCCAAACGGGCCTCCACGGAAGGGCCCTGTTCCTCCCGTTGTGTTTCCTTGAGGTAATCAGAAACCGCTGAGGATCCCTATAGGAGCTCCGGTTTGAAGCTGGGCGACCCTGGCTAAACCTTATTCCCCTCCGTGGTAAACGAGACAGTGGCGGGTCCTAAGCTGCCTGAAGTACACTGCTCGCGCCCACCTTCTCTTTGCTGCCGGAAGGCCTCCCACAAGAAGTCTGAGTTTACTCGTGACAGCAGAAGTCTGAGTTTACGCGTGTGAGGCCTGCTGCTCTCAGTTCCTTGCTGGGAGCTTCAGCAGGAGCGCTCGGGAGCTCGCCGGCACAAGAACTGTGAGTGCCCTCGCCCCACCCCGGCCTCAAGCAAAAGTCCAGATTTCCCCCGTCAGAGTGCCATAGGAGCGAAGAAGCATGCGTTAAAGGAGGGCTTCAACAGTGCTAGGGCTTTATTTCACGAGACACCGTGCACTCACGTTCGTTGTAACAACTGTCAAAGGGCACTGGATGCCTTCCAACTCCTCTCTTGCGTTTGAGCCACAGGAAGTAAATGCATTCGTTTGATTAAGCTCCGTGAACGTGCAACGACGATGGCGAAGCGCTGCCCTGTTCGCTCGAAAGCTCTCGTTTGTACGGCCTTCACACGGCCTCAAGGTACGCCGTTCTAAACAACCTTACACTCCACGCTGGTGTGCCCCCAATTGGGAATGTGGGCTCTTCTGTGAGACACCAATGTGCGTCCCAAAGGAAACCGGGGGGGGGGGGCTCCCCCAGGACGCCTGCTTACGGCAGTCGGTTGCCAGATGTTTACTTCCAGCCGGAGAAAGAGAAAAAGGACAGCTTTCCCGGGGACAATTCTGGACCCTTGGGAACATCCAGAATCACCAAAGCCTAAACTTGGCACGGCCTGGGGAACGCTCTTCCGCACGTCCAGCAATCCCCACGTCAAAACCTTTCTCGGCAGAGGCAGGCACTCTCTCCCTTGTACTAGATAGCTCGGCAGAACCTTGCGAGAAACATGCTGCGTCATTCAGCTTGAAAGTGGGACGCGGATGGGAGAGTACGCTTTCTCCCCGTTTGGAGGCGCCGTGCGCTTGGCTTCAAAGCTGCCCGAACAGCACTAGCGGCCCGACGTCTCTGCACGGCAGGATTGTCGTTGTGGGCCGAGGCTGCGTGTTCTCTCAAAGCGGAAAACCGTGCTGGCAATACCTTGCTAGAAACTCCTCCCACGGCACTACATGTTCAGCTCCGGCCAAACGAAAGGTGACCTCAGGCCTCAAGGTAAGTTCCAGCGTTTCACGTCGGGGGAGTTGGGTGTGCAGTGGTTTCCATGAGGCCAGACTCCACCACGGAGTGCCTTAACTCTGCGACGCTCCTGGGGGCACACAGGATAGGAGCTCGTTCGCCAATTTCGCAGGGTGACTTCTCTCCGTGCCGGAACGGCGGCTCCTGGCTTCTAGAGGAACCTTAGCCTAAACAGGCCCCTGGAGGAAGCTCTTCACATTCAGAGCAAGGGCAACGTACTGCTCTCTGGCTTGCCTGGCTTGAGTGCCCCAGTCGTCAAAGAGCCTCGCGAAAGCAGTGCTGCGCAGACTCCCTTTGCCAGTCGAACGGCCTCCTTGACTGAAAGAGAACTGCAGTGCCAAAAGGCACCGTGCTGACGACTGGCTCCAGGAAGAGACTCGGGACAGCACTCTCATAGAAGCGAAAGCTAGGCTGTGCGCCCAGCCTGAGGAGCAGTACGTACGTTTGCCACACTTCTTTACAGCGCTAGGCGTGAGCCAGAGAGCCTCGGTCACTGAGGCCTACCTAAGGGACTGCCACACTTACCCAGTAGCTCCCACGCAGAGGTCCCTGTGCCCAAACGGGCCTCCACGGAAGGGCCCTGTTCCTCCCGTTGTGTTTCCTTGAGGTAATCAGAAACCGCTGAGGATCCCTATAGGAGCTCCGGTTTGAAGCTGGGCGACCCTGGCTAAACCTTATTCCCCTCCGTGGTAAACGAGACAGTGGCGGGTCCTAAGCTGCCTGAAGTACACTGCTCGCGCCCACCTTCTCTTTGCTGCCGGAAGGCCTCCCACAAGAAGTCTGAGTTTACTCGTGACAGCAGAAGTCTGAGTTTACGCGTGTGAGGCCTGCTGCTCTCAGTTCCTTGCTGGGAGCTTCAGCAGGAGCGCTCGGGAGCTCGCCGGCACAAGAACTGTGAGTGCCCTCGCCCCACCCCGGCCTCAAGCAAAAGTCCAGATTTCCCCCGTCAGAGTGCCATAGGAGCGAAGAAGCATGCGTTAAAGGAGGGCTTCAACAGTGCTAGGGCTTTATTTCACGAGACACCGTGCACTCACGTTCGTTGTAACAACTGTCAAAGGGCACTGGATGCCTTCCAACTCCTCTCTTGCGTTTGAGCCACAGGAAGTAAATACATTCGTTTGATTAAGCTCCGTGAACGTGCAACGACGATGGCGAAGCGCTGCCCTGTTCGCTCGAAAGCTCTCGTTTGTACGGCCTTCACACGGCCTCAAGGTACGCCGTTCTAAACAACCTTACACTCCACGCTGGTGTGCCCCCAATTGGGAATGTGGGCTCTTCTGTGAGACACCAATGTGCGTCCCAAAGGAAACCGGGGGGGGGGGGGCTCCCCCAGGACGCCTGCTTACGGCAGTCGGTTGCCAGATGTTTACTTCCAGCCGGAGAAAGAGAAAAAGGACAGCTTTCCCGGGGACAATTCTGGACCCTTGGGAACATCCAGAATCACCAAAGCCTAAACTTGGCACGGCCTGGGGAACGCTCTTCCGCACGTCCAGCAATCCCCACGTCAAAACCTTTCTCGGCAGAGGCAGGCACTCTCTCCCTTGTACTAGATAGCTCGGCAGAACCTTCCGAGAAACATGCTGCGTCATTCAGCTTGAAAGTGGGACGCGGATGGGAGAGTACGCTTTCTCCCCGTTTGGAGGCGCCGTGCGCTTGGCTTCAAAGCTGCCCGAACAGCACTAGCGGCCCGACGTCTCTGCACGGCAGGATTGTCGTTGTGGGCCGAGGCTGCGTGTTCTCTCAAAGCGGAAAACCGTGCTGGCAATACCTTGCTAGAAACTCCTCCCACGGCACTACATGTTCAGCTCCGGCCAAACGAAAGGTGACCTCAGGCCTCAAGGTAAGTTCCAGCGTTTCACGTCGGGGGAGTTGGGTGTGCAGTGGTTTCCATGAGGCCAGACTCCACCACGGAGTGCCTTAACTCTGCGACGCTCCTGGGGGCACACAGGATAGGAGCTCGTTCGCCAATTTCGCAGGGTGACTTCTCTCCGTGCCGGAACGGCGGCTCCTGGCTTCTAGAGGAACCTTAGCCTAAACAGGCCCCTGGAGGAAGCTCTTCACATTCAGAGCAAGGGCAACGTACTGCTCTCTGGCTTGCCTGGCTTGAGTGCCCCAGTCGTCAAAGAGCCTCGCGAAAGCAGTGCTGCGCAGACTCCCTTTGCCAGTCGAACGGCCTCCTTGACTGAAAGAGAACTGCAGTGCCAAAAGGCACCGTGCTGACGACTGGCTCCAGGAAGAGACTCGGGACAGCACTCTCATAGAAGCGAAAGCTAGGCTGTGCGCCCAGCCTGAGGAGCAGTACGTACGTTTGCCACACTTCTTTACAGAGCTAGGCGTGAGCCAGAGAGCCTCGGTCACTGAGGCCTACCTAAGGGACTGCCACACTTACCCAGTAGCTCCCACGCAGAGGTCCCTGTGCCCAAACGGGCCTCCACGGAAGGGCCCTGTTCCTCCCGTTGTGTTTCCTTGAGGTAATCAGAAACCGCTGAGGATCCCTATAGGAGCTCCGGTTTGAAGCTGGGCGACCCTGGCTAAACCTTATTCCCCTCCGTGGTAAACGAGACAATGGCGGGTCCTAAGCTGCCTGAAGTACACTGCTCGCGCCCACCTTCTCTTTGCTGCCGGAAGGCCTCCCACAAGAAGTCTGAGTTTACTCGTGACAGCAGAAGTCTGAGTTTACGCGTGTGAGGCCTGCTGCTCTCAGTTCCTTGCTGGGAGCTTCAGCAGGAGCGCTCGGGAGCTCGCCGGCACAAGAACTGTGAGTGCCCTCGCCCCACCCCGGCCTCAAGCAAAAGTCCAGATTTCCCCCGTCAGAGTGCCATAGGAGCGAAGAAGCATGCGTTAAAGGAGGGCTTCAACAGTGCTAGGGCTTTATTTCACGAGACACCGTGCACTCACGTTCGTTGTAACAACTGTCAAAGGGCACTGGATGCCTTCCAACTCCTCTCTTGCGTTTGAGCCACAGGAAGTAAATGCATTCGTTTGATTAAGCTCCGTGAACGTGCAACGACGATGGCGAAGCGCTGCCCTGTTCGCTCGAAAGCTCTCGTTTGTACGGCCTTCACACGGCCTCAAGGTACGCCGTTCTAAACAACCTTACACTCCACGCTGGTGTGCCCCCAATTGGGAATGTGGGCTCTTCTGTGAGACACCAATGTGCGTCCCAAAGGAAACCGGGGGGGGGGGGGCTCCCCCAGGACGCCTGCTTACGGCAGTCGGTTGCCAGATGTTTACTTCCAGCCGGAGAAAGAGAAAAAGGACAGCTTTCCCGGGGACAATTCTGGACCCTTGGGAACATCCAGAATCACCAAAGCCTAAACTTGGCACGGCCTGGGGAACGCTCTTCCGCACGTCCAGCAATCCCCACGTCAAAACCTTTCTCGGCAGAGGCAGGCACTCTCTCCCTTGTACTAGATAGCTCGGCAGAACCTTCCGAGAAACATGCTGCGTCATTCAGCTTGAAAGTGGGACGCGGATGGGAGAGTACGCTTTCTCCCCGTTTGGAGGCGCCGTGCGCTTGGCTTCAAAGCTGCCCGAACAGCACTAGCGGCCCGACGTCTCTGCACGGCAGGATTGTCGTTGTGGGCCGAGGCTGCGTGTTCTCTCAAAGCGGAAAACCGTGCTGGCAATACCTTGCTAGAAACTCCTCCCACGGCACTACATGTTCAGCTCCGGCCAAACGAAAGGTGACCTCAGGCCTCAAGGTAAGTTCCAGCGTTTCACGTCGGGGGAGTTGGGTGTGCAGTGGTTTCCATGAGGCCAGACTCCACCACGGAGTGCCTTAACTCTGCGACGCTCCTGGGGGCACACAGGATAGGAGCTCGTTCGCCAATTTCGCAGGGTGACTTCTCTCCGTGCCGGAACGGCGGCTCCTGGCTTCTAGAGGAACCTTAGCCTAAACAGGCCCCTGGAGGAAGCTCTTCACATTCAGAGCAAGGGCAACGTACTGCTCTCTGGCTTGCCTGGCTTGAGTGCCCCAGTCGTCAAAGAGCCTCGCGAAAGCAGTGCTGCGCAGACTCCCTTTGCCAGTCGAACGGCCTCCTTGACTGAAAGAGAACTGCAGTGCCAAAAGGCACCGTGCTGACGACTGGCTCCAGGAAGAGACTCGGGACAGCACTCTCATAGAAGCGAAAGCTAGGCTGTGCGCCCAGCCTGAGGAGCAGTACGTACGTTTGCCACACTTCTTTACAGAGCTAGGCGTGAGCCAGAGAGCCTCGGTCACTGAGGCCTACCTAAGGGACTGCCACACTTACCCAGTAGCTCCCACGCAGAGGTCCCTGTGCCCAAACGGGCCTCCACGGAAGGGCCCTGTTCCTCCCGTTGTGTTTCCTTGAGGTAATCAGAAACCGCTGAGGATCCCTATAGGAGCTCCGGTTTGAAGCTGGGCGACCCTGGCTAAACCTTATTCCCCTCCGTGGTAAACGAGACAGTGGCGGGTCCTAAGCTGCCTGAAGTACACTGCTCGCGCCCACCTTCTCTTTGCTGCCGGAAGGCCTCCCACAAGAAGTCTGAGTTTACTCGTGACAGCAGAAGTCTGAGTTTACGCGTGTGAGGCCTGCTGCTCTCAGTTCCTTGCTGGGAGCTTCAGCAGGAGCGCTCGGGAGCTCGCCGGCACAAGAACTGTGAGTGCCCTCGCCCCACCCCGGCCTCAAGCAAAAGTCCAGATTTCCCCCGTCAGAGTGCCATAGGAGCGAAGAAGCATGCGTTAAAGGAGGGCTTCAACAGTGCTAGGGCTTTATTTCACGAGACACCGTGCACTCACGTTCGTTGTAACAACTGTCAAAGGGCACTGGATGCCTTCCAACTCCTCTCTTGCGTTTGAGCCACAGGAAGTAAATGCATTCGTTTGATTAAGCTCCGTGAACGTGCAACGACGATGGCGAAGCGCTGCCCTGTTCGCTCGAAAGCTCTCGTTTGTACGGCCTTCACACGGCCTCAAGGTACGCCGTTCTAAACAACCTTACACTCCACGCTGGTGTGCCCCCAATTGGGAATGTGGGCTCTTCTGTGAGACACCAATGTGCGTCCCAAAGGAAACCGGGGGGGGGGGGGCTCCCCCAGGACGCCTGCTTACGGCAGTCGGTTGCCAGATGTTTACTTCCAGCCGGAGAAAGAGAAAAAGGACAGCTTTCCCGGGGACAATTCTGGACCCTTGGGAACATCCAGAATCACCAAAGCCTAAACTTGGCACGGCCTGGGGAACGCTCTTCCGCACGTCCAGCAATCCCCACGTCAAAACCTTTCTCGGCAGAGGCAGGCACTCTCTCCCTTGTACTAGATAGCTCGGCAGAACCTTCCGAGAAACATGCTGCGTCATTCAGCTTGAAAGTGGGACGCGGATGGGAGAGTACGCTTTCTCCCCGTTTGGAGGCGCCGTGCGCTTGGCTTCAAAGCTGCCCGAACAGCACTAGCGGCCCGACGTCTCTGCACGGCAGGATTGTCGTTGTGGGCCGAGGCTGCGTGTTCTCTCAAAGCGGAAAACCGTGCTGGCAATACCTTGCTAGAAACTCCTCCCACGGCACTACATGTTCAGCTCCGGCCAAACGAAAGGTGACCTCAGGCCTCAAGGTAAGTTCCAGCGTTTCACGTCGGGGGAGTTGGGTGTGCAGTGGTTTCCATGAGGCCAGACTCCACCACGGAGTGCCTTAACTCTGCGACGCTCCTGGGGGCACACAGGATAGGAGCTCGTTCGCCAATTTCGCAGGATGACTTCTCTCCGTGCCGGAACGGCGGCTCCTGGCTTCTAGAGGAACCTTAGCCTAAACAGGCCCCTGGAGGAAGCTCTTCACATTCAGAGCAAGGGCAACGTACTGCTCTCTGGCTTGCCTGGCTTGAGTGCCCCAGTCGTCAAAGAGCCTCGCGAAAGCAGTGCTGCGCAGACTCCCTTTGCCAGTCGAACGGCCTCCTTGACTGAAAGAGAACTGCAGTGCCAAAAGGCACCGTGCTGACGACTGGCTCCAGGAAGAGACTCGGGACAGCACTCTCATAGAAGCGAAAGCTAGGCTGTGCGCCCAGCCTGAGGAGCAGTACGTACGTTTGCCACACTTCTTTACAGAGCTAGGCGTGAGCCAGAGAGCCTCGGTCACTGAGGCCTACCTAAGGGACTGCCACACTTACCCAGTAGCTCCCACGCAGAGGTCCCTGTGCCCAAACGGGCCTCCACGGAAGGGCCCTGTTCCTCCCGTTGTGTTTCCTTGAGGTAATCAGAAACCGCTGAGGATCCCTATAGGAGCTCCGGTTTGAAGCTGGGCGACCCTGGCTAAACCTTATTCCCCTCCGTGGTAAACGAGACAGTGGCGGGTCCTAAGCTGCCTGAAGTACACTGCTCGCGCCCACCTTCTCTTTGCTGCCGGAAGGCCTCCCACAAGAAGTCTGAGTTTACTCGTGACAGCAGAAGTCTGAGTTTACGCGTGTGAGGCCTGCTGCTCTCAGTTCCTTGCTGGGAGCTTCAGCAGGAGCGCTCGGGAGCTCGCCGGCACAAGAACTGTGAGTGCCCTCGCCCCACCCCGGCCTCAAGCAAAAGTCCAGATTTCCCCCGTCAGAGTGCCATAGGAGCGAAGAAGCATGCGTTAAAGGAGGGCTTCAACAGTGCTAGGGCTTTATTTCACGAGACACCGTGTACTCACGTTCGTTGTAACAACTGTCAAAGGGCACTGGATGCCTTCCAACTCCTCTCTTGCGTTTGAGCCACAGGAAGTAAATGCATTCGTTTGATTAAGCTCCGTGAACGTGCAACGACGATGGCGAAGCGCTGCCCTGTTCGCTCGAAAGCTCTCGTTTGTACGGCCTTCACACGGCCTCAAGGTACGCCGTTCTAAACAACCTTACACTCCACGCTGGTGTGCCCCCAATTGGGAATGTGGGCTCTTCTGTGAGACACCAATGTGCGTCCCAAAGGAAACCGGGGGGGGGGGGGCTCCCCCAGGACGCCTGCTTACGGCAGTCGGTTGCCAGATGTTTACTTCCAGCCGGAGAAAGAGAAAAAGGACAGCTTTCCCGGGGACAATTCTGGACCCTTGGGAACATCCAGAATCACCAAAGCCTAAACTTGGCACGGCCTGGGGAACGCTCTTCCGCACGTCCAGCAATCCCCACGTCAAAACCTTTCTCGGCAGAGGCAGGCACTCTCTCCCTTGTACTAGATAGCTCGGCAGAACCTTGCGAGAAACATGCTGCGTCATTCAGCTTGAAAGTGGGACGCGGATGGGAGAGTACGCTTTCTCCCCGTTTGGAGGCGCCGTGCGCTTGGCTTCAAAGCTGCCCGAACAGCACTAGCGGCCCGACGTCTCTGCACGGCAGGATTGTCGTTGTGGGCCGAGGCTGCGTGTTCTCTCAAAGCGGAAAACCGTGCTGGCAATACCTTGCTAGAAACTCCTCCCACGGCACTACATGTTCAGCTCCGGCCAAACGAAAGGTGACCTCAGACCTCAAGGTAAGTTCCAGCGTTTCACGTCGGGGGAGTTGGGTGTGCAGTGGTTTCCATGAGGCCAGACTCCACCACGGAGTGCCTTAACTCTGCGACGCTCCTGGGGGCACACAGGATAGGAGCTCGTTCGCCAATTTCGCAGGATGACTTCTCTCCGTGCCGGAACGGCGGCTCCTGGCTTCTAGAGGAACCTTAGCCTACACAGGCCCCTGGAGGAAGCTCTTCACATTCAGAGCAAGGGCAACGTACTGCTCTCTGGCTTGCCTGGCTTGAGTGCCCCAGTCGTCAAAGAGCCTCGCGAAAGCAGTGCTGCGCAGACTCCCTTTGCCAGTCGAACGGCCTCCTTGACTGAAAGAGAACTGCAGTGCCAAAAGGCACCGTGCTGACGACTGGCTCCAGGAAGAGACTCGGGACAGCACTCTCATAGAAGCGAAAGCTAGGCTGTGCGCCCAGCCTGAGGAGCAGTACGTACGTTTGCCACACTTCTTTACAGAGCTAGGCGTGAGCCAGAGAGCCTCGGTCACTGAGGCCTACCTAAGGGACTGCCACACTTACCCAGTAGCTCCCACGCAGAGGTCCCTGTGCCCAAACGGGCCTCCACGGAAGGGCCCTGTTCCTCCCGTTGTGTTTCCTTGAGGTAATCAGAAACCGCTGAGGATCCCTATAGGAGCTCCGGTTTGAAGCTGGGCGACCCTGGCTAAACCTTATTCCCCTCCGTGGTAAACGAGACAGTGGCGGGTCCTAAGCTGCCTGAAGTACACTGCTCGCGCCCACCTTCTCTTTGCTGCCGGAAGGCCTCCCACAAGAAGTCTGAGTTTACTCGTGACAGCAGAAGTCTGAGTTTACGCGTGTGAGGCCTGCTGCTCTCAGTTCCTTGCTGGGAGCTTCAGCAGGAGCGCTCGGGAGCTCGCCGGCACAAGAACTGTGAGTGCCCTCGCCCCACCCCGGCCTCAAGCAAAAGTCCAGATTTCCCCCGTCAGAGTGCCATAGGAGCGAAGAAGCATGCGTTAAAGGAGGGCTTCAACAGTGCTAGGGCTTTATTTCACGAGACACCGTGCACTCACGTTCGTTGTAACAACTGTCAAAGGGCACTGGATGCCTTCCAACTCCTCTCTTGCGTTTGAGCCACAGGAAGTAAATGCATTCGTTTGATTAAGCTCCGTGAACGTGCAACGACGATGGCGAAGCGCTGCCCTGTTCGCTCGAAAGCTCTCGTTTGTACGGCCTTCACACGGCCTCAAGGTACGCCGTTCTAAACAACCTTACACTCCACGCTGGTGTGCCCCCAATTGGGAATGTGGGCTCTTCTGTGAGACACCAATGTGCGTCCCAAAGGAAACCGGGGGGGGGGGGCTCCCCCAGGACGCCTGCTTACGGCAGTCGGTTGCCAGATGTTTACTTCCAGCCGGAGAAAGAGAAAAAGGACAGCTTTCCCGGGGACAATTCTGGACCCTTGGGAACATCCAGAATCACCAAAGCCTAAACTTGGCACGGCCTGGGGAACGCTCTTCCGCACGTCCAGCAATCCCCACGTCAAAACCTTTCTCGGCAGAGGCAGGCACTCTCTCCCTTGTACTAGATAGCTCGGCAGAACCTTGCGAGAAACATGCTGCGTCATTCAGCTTGAAAGTGGGACGCGGATGGGAGAGTACGCTTTCTCCCCGTTTGGAGGCGCCGTGCGCTTGGCTTCAAAGCTGCCCGAACAGCACTAGCGGCCCGACGTCTCTGCACGGCAGGATTGTCGTTGTGGGCCGAGGCTGCGTGTTCTCTCAAAGCGGAAAACCGTGCTGGCAATACCTTGCTAGAAACTCCTCCCACGGCACTACATGTTCAGCTCCGGCCAAACGAAAGGTGACCTCAGGCCTCAAGGTAAGTTCCAGCGTTTCACGTCGGGGGAGTTGGGTGTGCAGTGGTTTCCATGAGGCCAGACTCCACCACGGAGTGCCTTAACTCTGCGACGCTCCTGGGGGCACACAGGATAGGAGCTCGTTCGCCAATTTCGCAGGGTGACTTCTCTCCGTGCCGGAACGGCGGCTCCTGGCTTCTAGAGGAACCTTAGCCTAAACAGGCCCCTGGAGGAAGCTCTTCACATTCAGAGCAAGGGCAACGTACTGCTCTCTGGCTTGCCTGGCTTGAGTGCCCCAGTCGTCAAAGAGCCTCGCGAAAGCAGTGCTGCGCAGACTCCCTTTGCCAGTCGAACGGCCTCCTTGACTGAAAGAGAACTGCAGTGCCAAAAGGCACCGTGCTGACGACTGGCTCCAGGAAGAGACTCGGGACAGCACTCTCATAGAAGCGAAAGCTAGGCTGTGCGCCCAGCCTGAGGAGCAGTACGTACGTTTGCCACACTTCTTTACAGCGCTAGGCGTGAGCCAGAGAGCCTCGGTCACTGAGGCCTACCTAAGGGACTGCCACACTTACCCAGTAGCTCCCACGCAGAGGTCCCTGTGCCCAAACGGGCCTCCACGGAAGGGCCCTGTTCCTCCCGTTGTGTTTCCTTGAGGTAATCAGAAACCGCTGAGGATCCCTATAGGAGCTCCGGTTTGAAGCTGGGCGACCCTGGCTAAACCTTATTCCCCTCCGTGGTAAACGAGACAGTGGCGGGTCCTAAGCTGCCTGAAGTACACTGCTCGCGCCCACCTTCTCTTTGCTGCCGGAAGGCCTCCCACAAGAAGTCTGAGTTTACTCGTGACAGCAGAAGTCTGAGTTTACGCGTGTGAGGCCTGCTGCTCTCAGTTCCTTGCTGGGAGCTTCAGCAGGAGCGCTCGGGAGCTCGCCGGCACAAGAACTGTGAGTGCCCTCGCCCCACCCCGGCCTCAAGCAAAAGTCCAGATTTCCCCCGTCAGAGTGCCATAGGAGCGAAGAAGCATGCGTTAAAGGAGGGCTTCAACAGTGCTAGGGCTTTATTTCACGAGACACCGTGCACTCACGTTCGTTGTAACAACTGTCAAAGGGCACTGGATGCCTTCCAACTCCTCTCTTGCGTTTGAGCCACAGGAAGTAAATGCATTCGTTTGATTAAGCTCCGTGAACGTGCAACGACGATGGCGAAGCGCTGCCCTGTTCGCTCGAAAGCTCTCGTTTGTACGGCCTTCACACGGCCTCAAGGTACGCCGTTCTAAACAACCTTACACTCCACGCTGGTGTGCCCCCAATTGGGAATGTGGGCTCTTCTGTGAGACACCAATGTGCGTCCCAAAGGAAACCGGGGGGGGGGGGGCTCCCCCAGCAGGACGCCTGCTTACGGCAGTCGGTTGCCAGATGTTTACTTCCAGCCGGAGAAAGAGAAAAAGGACAGCTTTCCCGGGGACAATTCTGGACCCTTGGGAACATCCAGAATCACCAAAGCCTAAACTTGGCACGGCCTGGGGAACGCTCTTCCGCACGTCCAGCAATCCCCACGTCAAAACCTTTCTCGGCAGAGGCAGGCACTCTCTCCCTTGTACTAGATAGCTCGGCAGAACCTTGCGAGAAACATGCTGCGTCATTCAGCTTGAAAGTGGGACGCGGATGGGAGAGTACGCTTTCTCCCCGTTTGGAGGCGCCGTGCGCTTGGCTTCAAAGCTGCCCGAACAGCACTAGCGGCCCGACGTCTCTGCACGGCAGGATTGTCGTTGTGGGCCGAGGCTGCGTGTTCTCTCAAAGCGGAAACCGTGCTGGCAATACCTTGCTAGAAACTCCTCCCACGGCACTACATGTTCAGCTCCGGCCAAACGAAAGGTGACCTCAGGCCTCAAGGTAAGTTCCAGCGTTTCACGTCGGGGGAGTTGGGTGTGCAGTGGTTTCCATGAGGCCAGACTCCACCACGGAGTGCCTTAACTCTGCGACGCTCCTGGGGGCACACAGGATAGGAGCTCGTTCGCCAATTTCGCAGGGTGACTTCTCTCCGTGCCGGAACGGCGGCTCCTGGCTTCTAGAGGAACCTTAGCCTAAACAGGCCCCTGGAGGAAGCTCTTCACATTCAGAGCAAGGGCAACGTACTGCTCTCTGGCTTGCCTGGCTTGAGTGCCCCAGTCGTCAAAGAGCCTCGCGAAAGCAGTGCTGCGCAGACTCCCTTTGCCAGTCGAACGGCCTCCTTGACTGAAAGAGAACTGCAGTGCCAAAAGGCACCGTGCTGACGACTGGCTCCAGGAAGAGACTCGGGACAGCACTCTCATAGAAGCGAAAGCTAGGCTGTGCGCCCAGCCTGAGGAGCAGTACGTACGTTTGCCACACTTCTTTACAGAGCTAGGCGTGAGCCAGAGAGCCTCGGTCACTGAGGCCTACCTAAGGGACTGCCACACTTACCCAGTAGCTCCCACGCAGAGGTCCCTGTGCCCAAACGGGCCTCCACGGAAGGGCCCTGTTCCTCCCGTTGTGTTTCCTTGAGGTAATCAGAAACCGCTGAGGATCCCTATAGGAGCTCCGTTTGAAGCTGGGCGACCCTGGCTAAACCTTATTCCCCTCCGTGGTAAACGAGACAGTGGCGGGTCCTAAGCTGCCTGAAGTACACTGCTCGCGCCCACCTTCTCTTTGCTGCCGGAAGGCCTCCCCACAAGAAGTCTGAGTTTACTCGTGACAGCAGAAGTCTGAGTTTACGCGTGTGAGGCCTGCTGCTCTCAGTTCCTTGCTGGGAGCTTCAGCAGGAGCGCTCGGGAGCTCGCCGGCACAAGAACTGTGAGTGCCCTCGCCCCACCCCGGCCTCAAGCAAAAGTCCAGATTTCCCCCGTCAGAGTGCCATAGGAGCGAAGAAGCATGCGTTAAAGGAGGGCTTCAACAGTGCTAGGGCTTTATTTCACGAGACACCGTGCACTCACGTTCGTTGTAACAACTGTCAAAGGGCACTGGATGCCTTCCAACTCCTCTCTTGCGTTTGAGCCACAGGAAGTAAATGCATTCGTTTGATTAAGCTCCGTGAACGTGCAACGACGATGGCGAAGCGCTGCCCTGTTCGCTCGAAAGCTCTCGTTTGTACGGCCTTCACACGGCCTCAAGGTACGCCGTTCTAAACAACCTTACACTCCACGCTGGTGTGCCCCCAATTGGGAATGTGGGCTCTTCTGTGAGACACCAATGTGCGTCCCAAAGGAAACCGGGGGGGGGGGGGCTCCCCAGGACGCCTGCTTACGGCAGTCGGTTGCCAGATGTTTACTTCCAGCCGGAGAAAGAGAAAAAGGACAGCTTTCCCGGGGACAATTCTGGACCCTTGGGAACATCCAGAATCACCAAAGCCTAAACTTGGCACGGCCTGGGGAACGCTCTTCCGCACGTCCAGCAATCCCCACGTCAAAACCTTTCTCGGCAGAGGCAGGCACTCTCTCCCTTGTACTAGATAGCTCGGCAGAACCTTCCGAGAAACATGCTGCGTCATTCAGCTTGAAAGTGGGACGCGGATGGGAGAGTACGCTTTCTCCCCGTTTGGAGGCGCCGTGCGCTTGGCTTCAAAGCTGCCCGAACAGCACTAGCGGCCCGACGTCTCTGCACGGCAGGATTGTCGTTGTGGGCCGAGGCTGCGTGTTCTCTCAAAGCGGAAAACCGTGCTGGCAATACCTTGCTAGAAACTCCTCC
Source organism: Grampus griseus (assembly GCF_964374135.1). Taxonomy (NCBI): domain Eukaryota; kingdom Metazoa; phylum Chordata; class Mammalia; order Artiodactyla; family Delphinidae; genus Grampus; species Grampus griseus. The sequence goes on from NW_028133020.1 coordinate 215,237, forward strand.
CACGGCACTACATGTTCAGCTCCGGCCAAACGAAAGGTGACCTCAGGCCTCAAGGTAAGTTCCAGCGTTTCACGTCGGGGGAGTTGGGTGTGCAGTGGTTTCCATGAGGCCAGACTCCACCACGGAGTGCCTTAACTCTGCGACGCTCCTGGGGGCACACAGGATAGGAGCTCGTTCGCCAATTTCGCAGGGTGACTTCTCTCCGTGCCGGAACGGCGGCTCCTGGCTTCTAGAGGAACCTTAGCCTAAACAGGCCCCTGGAGGAAGCTCTTCACATTCAGAGCAAGGGCAACGTACTGCTCTCTGGCTTGCCTGGCTTGAGTGCCCCAGTCGTCAAAGAGCCTCGCGAAAGCAGTGCTGCGCAGACTCCCTTTGCCAGTCGAACGGCCTCCTTGACTGAAAGAGAACTGCAGTGCCAAAAGGCACCGTGCTGACGACTGGCTCCAGGAAGAGACTCGGACAGCACTCTCATAGAAGCGAAAGCTAGGCTGTGCGCCCAGCCTGAGGAGCAGTACGTACGTTTGCCACACTTCTTTACAGAGCTAGGCGTGAGCCAGAGAGCCTCGGTCACTGAGGCCTACCTAAGGGACTGCCACACTTACCCAGTAGCTCCCACGCAGAGGTCCCTGTGCCCAAACGGGCCTCCACGGAAGGGCCCTGTTCCTCCCGTTGTGTTTCCTTGAGGTAATCAGAAACCGCTGAGGATCCCTATAGGAGCTCCGGTTTGAAGCTGGGCGACCCTGGCTAAACCTTATTCCCCTCCGTGGTAAACGAGACAGTGGCGGGTCCTAAGCTGCCTGAAGTACACTGCTCGCGCCCACCTTCTCTTTGCTGCCGGAAGGCCTCCCACAAGAAGTCTGAGTTTACTCGTGACAGCAGAAGTCTGAGTTTACGCGTGTGAGGCCTGCTGCTCTCAGTTCCTTGCTGGGAGCTTCAGCAGGAGCGCTCGGGAGCTCGCCGGCACAAGAACTGTGAGTGCCCTCGCCCCACCCCGGCCTCAAGCAAAAGTCCAGATTTCCCCCGTCAGAGTGCCATAGGAGCGAAGAAGCATGCGTTAAAGGAGGGCTTCAACAGTGCTAGGGCTTTATTTCACGAGACACCGTGCACTCACGTTCGTTGTAACAACTGTCAAAGGGCACTGGATGCCTTCCAACTCCTCTCTTGCGTTTGAGCCACAGGAAGTAAATGCATTCGTTTGATTAAGCTCCGTGAACGTGCAACGACGATGGCGAAGCGCTGCCCTGTTCGCTCGAAAGCTCTCGTTTGTACGGCCTTCACACGGCCTCAAGGTACGCCGTTCTAAACAACCTTACACTCCACGCTGGTGTGCCCCCAATTGGGAATGTGGGCTCTTCTGTGAGACACCAATGTGCGTCCCAAAGGAAACCGGGGGGGGGGGGGCTCCCCCAGGACGCCTGCTTACGGCAGTCGGTTGCCAGATGTTTACTTCCAGCCGGAGAAAGAGAAAAAGGACAGCTTTCCCGGGGACAATTCTGGACCCTTGGGAACATCCAGAATCACCAAAGCCTAAACTTGGCACGGCCTGGGGAACGCTCTTCCGCACGTCCAGCAATCCCCACGTCAAAACCTTTCTCGGCAGAGGCAGGCACTCTCTCCCTTGTACTAGATAGCTCGGCAGAACCTTCCGAGAAACATGCTGCGTCATTCAGCTTGAAAGTGGGACGCGGATGGGAGAGTACGCTTTCTCCCCGTTTGGAGGCGCCGTGCGCTTGGCTTCAAAGCTGCCCGAACAGCACTAGCGGCCCGACGTCTCTGCACGGCAGGATTGTCGTTGTGGGCCGAGGCTGCGTGTTCTCTCAAAGCGGAAAACCGTGCTGGCAATACCTTGCTAGAAACTCCTCCCACGGCACTACATGTTCAGCTCCGGCCAAACGAAAGGTGACCTCAGGCCTCAAGGTAAGTTCCAGCGTTTCACGTCGGGGGAGTTGGGTGTGCAGTGGTTTCCATGAGGCCAGACTCCACCACGGAGTGCCTTAACTCTGCGACGCTCCTGGGGGCACACAGGATAGGAGCTCGTTCGCCAATTTCGCAGGATGACTTCTCTCCGTGCCGGAACGGCGGCTCCTGGCTTCTAGAGGAACCTTAGCCTAAACAGGCCCCTGGAGGAAGCTCTTCACATTCAGAGCAAGGGCAACGTACTGCTCTCTGGCTTGCCTGGCTTGAGTGCCCCAGTCGTCAAAGAGCCTCGCGAAAGCAGTGCTGCGCAGACTCCCTTTGCCAGTCGAACGGCCTCCTTGACTGAAAGAGAACTGCAGTGCCAAAAGGCACCGTGCTGACGACTGGCTCCAGGAAGAGACTCGGGACAGCACTCTCATAGAAGCGAAAGCTAGGCTGTGCGCCCAGCCTGAGGAGCAGTACGTACGTTTGCCACACTTCTTTACAGAGCTAGGCGTGAGCCAGAGAGCCTCGGTCACTGAGGCCTACCTAAGGGACTGCCACACTTACCCAGTAGCTCCCACGCAGAGGTCCCTGTGCCCAAACGGGCCTCCACGGAAGGGCCCTGTTCCTCCCGTTGTGTTTCCTTGAGGTAATCAGAAACCGCTGAGGATCCCTATAGGAGCTCCGGTTTGAAGCTGGGCGACCCTGGCTAAACCTTATTCCCCTCCGTGGTAAACGAGACAGTGGCGGGTCCTAAGCTGCCTGAAGTACACTGCTCGCGCCCACCTTCTCTTTGCTGCCGGAAGGCCTCCCACAAGAAGTCTGAGTTTACTCGTGACAGCAGAAGTCTGAGTTTACGCGTGTGAGGCCTGCTGCTCTCAGTTCCTTGCTGGGAGCTTCAGCAGGAGCGCTCGGGAGCTCGCCGGCACAAGAACTGTGAGTGCCCTCGCCCCACCCCGGCCTCAAGCAAAAGTCCAGATTTCCCCCGTCAGAGTGCCATAGGAGCGAAGAAGCATGCGTTAAAGGAGGGCTTCAACAGTGCTAGGGCTTTATTTCACGAGACACCGTGCACTCACGTTCGTTGTAACAACTGTCAAAGGGCACTGGATGCCTTCCAACTCCTCTCTTGCGTTTGAGCCACAGGAAGTAAATGCATTCGTTTGATTAAGCTCCGTGAACGTGCAACGACGATGGCGAAGCGCTGCCCTGTTCGCTCGAAAGCTCTCGTTTGTACGGCCTTCACACGGCCTCAAGGTACGCCGTTCTAAACAACCTTACACTCCACGCTGGTGTGCCCCCAATTGGGAATGTGGGCTCTTCTGTGAGACACCAATGTGCGTCCCAAAGGAAACCGGGGGGGGGGGGGGGCTCCCCCAGGACGCCTGCTTACGGCAGTCGGTTGCCAGATGTTTACTTCCAGCCGGAGAAAGAGAAAAAGGACAGCTTTCCCGGGGACAATTCTGGACCCTTGGGAACATCCAGAATCACCAAAGCCTAAACTTGGCACGGCCTGGGGAACGCTCTTCCGCACGTCCAGCAATCCCCACGTCAAAACCTTTCTCGGCAGAGGCAGGCACTCTCTCCCTTGTACTAGATAGCTCGGCAGAACCTTGCGAGAAACATGCTGCGTCATTCAGCTTGAAAGTGGGACGCGGATGGGAGAGTACGCTTTCTCCCCGTTTGGAGGCGCCGTGCGCTTGGCTTCAAAGCTGCCCGAACAGCACTAGCGGCCCGACGTCTCTGCACGGCAGGATTGTCGTTGTGGGCCGAGGCTGCGTGTTCTCTCAAAGCGGAAAACCGTGCTGGCAATACCTTGCTAGAAACTCCTCCCACGGCACTACATGTTCAGCTCCGGCCAAACGAAAGGTGACCTCAGGCCTCAAGGTAAGTTCCAGCGTTTCACGTCGGGGGAGTTGGGTGTGCAGTGGTTTCCATGAGGCCAGACTCCACCACGGAGTGCCTTAACTCTGCGACGCTCCTGGGGGCACACAGGATAGGAGCTCGTTCGCCAATTTCGCAGGATGACTTCTCTCCGTGCCGGAACGGCGGCTCCTGGCTTCTAGAGGAACCTTAGCCTAAACAGGCCCCTGGAGGAAGCTCTTCACATTCAGAGCAAGGGCAACGTACTGCTCTCTGGCTTGCCTGGCTTGAGTGCCCCAGTCGTCAAAGAGCCTCGCGAAAGCAGTGCTGCGCAGACTCCCTTTGCCAGTCGAACGGCCTCCTTGACTGAAAGAGAACTGCAGTGCCAAAAGGCACCGTGCTGACGACTGGCTCCAGGAAGAGACTCGGGACAGCACTCTCATAGAAGCGAAAGCTAGGCTGTGCGCCCAGCCTGAGGAGCAGTACGTACGTTTGCCACACTTCTTTACAGAGCTAGGCGTGAGCCAGAGAGCCTCGGTCACTGAGGCCTACCTAAGGGACTGCCACACTTACCCAGTAGCTCCCACGCAGAGGTCCCTGTGCCCAAACGGGCCTCCACGGAAGGGCCCTGTTCCTCCCGTTGTGTTTCCTTGAGGTAATCAGAAACCGCTGAGGATCCCTATAGGAGCTCCGGTTTGAAGCTGGGCGACCCTGGCTAAACCTTATTCCCCTCCGTGGTAAACGAGACAGTGGCGGGTCCTAAGCTGCCTGAAGTACACTGCTCGCGCCCACCTTCTCTTTGCTGCCGGAAGGCCTCCCACAAGAAGTCTGAGTTTACTCGTGACAGCAGAAGTCTGAGTTTACGCGTGTGAGGCCTGCTGCTCTCAGTTCCTTGCTGGGAGCTTCAGCAGGAGCGCTCGGGAGCTCGCCGGCACAAGAACTGTGAGTGCCCTCGCCCCACCCCGGCCTCAAGCAAAAGTCCAGATTTCCCCCGTCAGAGTGCCATAGGAGCGAAGAAGCATGCGTTAAAGGAGGGCTTCAACAGTGCTAGGGCTTTATTTCACGAGACACCGTGCACTCACGTTCGTTGTAACAACTGTCAAAGGGCACTGGATGCCTTCCAACTCCTCTCTTGCGTTTGAGCCACAGGAAGTAAATGCATTCGTTTGATTAAGCTCCGTGAACGTGCAACGACGATGGCGAAGCGCTGCCCTGTTCGCTCGAAAGCTCTCGTTTGTACGGCCTTCACACGGCCTCAAGGTACGCCGTTCTAAACAACCTTACACTCCACGCTGGTGTGCCCCCAATTGGGAATGTGGGCTCTTCTGTGAGACACCAATGTGCGTCCCAAAGGAAACCGGGGGGGGGGGGGCTCCCCCAGGACGCCTGCTTACGGCAGTCGGTTGCCAGATGTTTACTTCCAGCCGGAGAAAGAGAAAAAGGACAGCTTTCCCGGGGACAATTCTGGACCCTTGGGAACATCCAGAATCACCAAAGCCTAAACTTGGCACGGCCTGGGGAACGCTCTTCCGCACGTCCAGCAATCCCCACGTCAAAACCTTTCTCGGCAGAGGCAGGCACTCTCTCCCTTGTACTAGATAGCTCGGCAGAACCTTCCGAGAAACATGCTGCGTCATTCAGCTTGAAAGTGGGACGCGGATGGGAGAGTACGCTTTCTCCCCGTTTGGAGGCGCCGTGCGCTTGGCTTCAAAGCTGCCCGAACAGCACTAGCGGCCCGACGTCTCTGCACGGCAGGATTGTCGTTGTGGGCCGAGGCTGCGTGTTCTCTCAAAGCGGAAAACCGTGCTGGCAATACCTTGCTAGAAACTCCTCCCACGGCACTACATGTTCAGCTCCGGCCAAACGAAAGGTGACCTCAGGCCTCAAGGTAAGTTCCAGCGTTTCACGTCGGGGGAGTTGGGTGTGCAGTGGTTTCCATGAGGCCAGACTCCACCACGGAGTGCCTTAACTCTGCGACGCTCCTGGGGGCACACAGGATAGGAGCTCGTTCGCCAATTTCGCAGGGTGACTTCTCTCCGTGCCGGAACGGCGGCTCCTGGCTTCTAGAGGAACCTTAGCCTAAACAGGCCCCTGGAGGAAGCTCTTCACATTCAGAGCAAGGGCAACGTACTGCTCTCTGGCTTGCCTGGCTTGAGTGCCCCAGTCGTCAAAGAGCCTCGCGAAAGCAGTGCTGCGCAGACTCCCTTTGCCAGTCGAACGGCCTCCTTGACTGAAAGAGAACTGCAGTGCCAAAAGGCACCGTGCTGACGACTGGCTCCAGGAAGAGACTCGGGACAGCACTCTCATAGAAGCGAAAGCTAGGCTGTGCGCCCAGCCTGAGGAGCAGTACGTACGTTTGCCACACTTCTTTACAGCGCTAGGCGTGAGCCAGAGAGCCTCGGTCACTGAGGCCTACCTAAGGGACTGCCACACTTACCCAGTAGCTCCCACGCAGAGGTCCCTGTGCCCAAACGGGCCTCCACGGAAGGGCCCTGTTCCTCCCGTTGTGTTTCCTTGAGGTAATCAGAAACCGCTGAGGATCCCTATAGGAGCTCCGGTTTGAAGCTGGGCGACCCTGGCTAAACCTTATTCCCCTCCGTGGTAAACGAGACAGTGGCGGGTCCTAAGCTGCCTGAAGTACACTGCTCGCGCCCACCTTCTCTTTGCTGCCGGAAGGCCTCCCACAAGAAGTCTGAGTTTACTCGTGACAGCAGAAGTCTGAGTTTACGCGTGTGAGGCCTGCTGCTCTCAGTTCCTTGCTGGGAGCTTCAGCAGGAGCGCTCGGGAGCTCGCCGGCACAAGAACTGTGAGTGCCCTCGCCCCACCCCGGCCTCAAGCAAAAGTCCAGATTTCCCCCGTCAGAGTGCCATAGGAGCGAAGAAGCATGCGTTAAAGGAGGGCTTCAACAGTGCTAGGGCTTTATTTCACGAGACACCGTGCACTCACGTTCGTTGTAACAACTGTCAAAGGGCACTGGATGCCTTCCAACTCCTCTCTTGCGTTTGAGCCACAGGAAGTAAATGCATTCGTTTGATTAAGCTCCGTGAACGTGCAACGACGATGGCGAAGCGCTGCCCTGTTCGCTCGAAAGCTCTCGTTTGTACGGCCTTCACACGGCCTCAAGGTACGCCGTTCTAAACAACCTTACACTCCACGCTGGTGTGCCCCCAATTGGGAATGTGGGCTCTTCTGTGAGACACCAATGTGCGTCCCAAAGGAAACCGGGGGGGGGGGGGCTCCCCCAGGACGCCTGCTTACGGCAGTCGGTTGCCAGATGTTTACTTCCAGCCGGAGAAAGAGAAAAAGGACAGCTTTCCCGGGGACAATTCTGGACCCTTGGGAACATCCAGAATCACCAAAGCCTAAACTTGGCACGGCCTGGGGAACGCTCTTCCGCACGTCCAGCAATCCCCACGTCAAAACCTTTCTCGGCAGAGGCAGGCACTCTCTCCCTTGTACTAGATAGCTCGGCAGAACCTTGCGAGAAACATGCTGCGTCATTCAGCTTGAAAGTGGGACGCGGATGGGAGAGTACGCTTTCTCCCCGTTTGGAGGCGCCGTGCGCTTGGCTTCAAAGCTGCCCGAACAGCACTAGCGGCCCGACGTCTCTGCACGGCAGGATTGTCGTTGTGGGCCGAGGCTGCGTGTTCTCTCAAAGCGGAAAACCGTGCTGGCAATACCTTGCTAGAAACTCCTCCCACGGCACTACATGTTCAGCTCCGGCCAAACGAAAGGTGACCTCAGGCCTCAAGGTAAGTTCCAGCGTTTCACGTCGGGGGAGTTGGGTGTGCAGTGGTTTCCATGAGGCCAGACTCCACCACGGAGTGCCTTAACTCTGCGACGCTCCTGGGGGCACACAGGATAGGAGCTCGTTCGCCAATTTCGCAGGGTGACTTCTCTCCGTGCCGGAACGGCGGCTCCTGGCTTCTAGAGGAACCTTAGCCTAAACAGGCCCCTGGAGGAAGCTCTTCACATTCAGAGCAAGGGCAACGTACTGCTCTCTGGCTTGCCTGGCTTGAGTGCCCCAGTCGTCAAAGAGCCTCGCGAAAGCAGTGCTGCGCAGACTCCCTTTGCCAGTCGAACGGCCTCCTTGACTGAAAGAGAACTGCAGTGCCAAAAGGCACCGTGCTGACGACTGGCTCCAGGAAGAGACTCGGGACAGCACTCTCATAGAAGCGAAAGCTAGGCTGTGCGCCCAGCCTGAGGAGCAGTACGTACGTTTGCCACACTTCTTTACAGAGCTAGGCGTGAGCCAGAGAGCCTCGGTCACTGAGGCCTACCTAAGGGACTGCCACACTTACCCAGTAGCTCCCACGCAGAGGTCCCTGTGCCCAAACGGGCCTCCACGGAAGGGCCCTGTTCCTCCCGTTGTGTTTCCTTGAGGTAATCAGAAACCGCTGAGGATCCCTATAGGAGCTCCGGTTTGAAGCTGGGCGACCCTGGCTAAACCTTATTCCCCTCCGTGGTAAACGAGACAGTGGCGGGTCCTAAGCTGCCTGAAGTACACTGCTCGCGCCCACCTTCTCTTTGCTGCCGGAAGGCCTCCCACAAGAAGTCTGAGTTTACTCGTGACAGCAGAAGTCTGAGTTTACGCGTGTGAGGCCTGCTGCTCTCAGTTCCTTGCTGGGAGCTTCAGCAGGAGCGCTCGGGAGCTCGCCGGCACAAGAACTGTGAGTGCCCTCGCCCCACCCCGGCCTCAAGCAAAAGTCCAGATTTCCCCCGTCAGAGTGCCATAGGAGCGAAGAAGCATGCGTTAAAGGAGGGCTTCAACAGTGCTAGGGCTTTATTTCACGAGACACCGTGCACTCACGTTCGTTGTAACAACTGTCAAAGGGCACTGGATGCCTTCCAACTCCTCTCTTGCGTTTGAGCCACAGGAAGTAAATGCATTCGTTTGATTAAGCTCCGTGAACGTGCAACGACGATGGCGAAGCGCTGCCCTGTTCGCTCGAAAGCTCTCGTTTGTACGGCCTTCACACGGCCTCAAGGTACGCCGTTCTAAACAACCTTACACTCCACGCTGGTGTGCCCCCAATTGGGAATGTGGGCTCTTCTGTGAGACACCAATGTGCGTCCCAAAGGAAACCGGGGGGGGGGGGGCTCCCCCAGGACGCCTGCTTACGGCAGTCGGTTGCCAGATGTTTACTTCCAGCCGGAGAAAGAGAAAAAGGACAGCTTTCCCGGGGACAATTCTGGACCCTTGGGAACATCCAGAATCACCAAAGCCTAAACTTGGCACGGCCTGGGGAACGCTCTTCCGCACGTCCAGCAATCCCCACGTCAAAACCTTTCTCGGCAGAGGCAGGCACTCTCTCCCTTGTACTAGATAGCTCGGCAGAACCTTCCGAGAAACATGCTGCGTCATTCAGCTTGAAAGTGGGACGCGGATGGGAGAGTACGCTTTCTCCCCGTTTGGAGGCGCCGTGCGCTTGGCTTCAAAGCTGCCCGAACAGCACTAGCGGCCCGACGTCTCTGCACGGCAGGATTGTCGTTGTGGGCCGAGGCTGCGTGTTCTCTCAAAGCGGAAAACCGTGCTGGCAATACCTTGCTAGAAACTCCTCCCACGGCACTACATGTTCAGCTCCGGCCAAACGAAAGGTGACCTCAGGCCTCAAGGTAAGTTCCAGCGTTTCACGTCGGGGGAGTTGGGTGTGCAGTGGTTTCCATGAGGCCAGACTCCACCACGGAGTGCCTTAACTCTGCGACGCTCCTGGGGGCACACAGGATAGGAGCTCGTTCGCCAATTTCGCAGGGTGACTTCTCTCCGTGCCGGAACGGCGGCTCCTGGCTTCTAGAGGAACCTTAGCCTAAACAGGCCCCTGGAGGAAGCTCTTCACATTCAGAGCAAGGGCAACGTACTGCTCTCTGGCTTGCCTGGCTTGAGTGCCCCAGTCGTCAAAGAGCCTCGCGAAAGCAGTGCTGCGCAGACTCCCTTTGCCAGTCGAACGGCCTCCTTGACTGAAAGAGAACTGCAGTGCCAAAAGGCACCGTGCTGACGACTGGCTCCAGGAAGAGACTCGGGACAGCACTCTCATAGAAGCGAAAGCTAGGCTGTGCGCCCAGCCTGAGGAGCAGTACGTACGTTTGCCACACTTCTTTACAGAGCTAGGCGTGAGCCAGAGAGCCTCGGTCACTGAGGCCTACCTAAGGGACTGCCACACTTACCCAGTAGCTCCCACGCAGAGGTCCCTGTGCCCAAACGGGCCTCCACGGAAGGGCCCTGTTCCTCCCGTTGTGTTTCCTTGAGGTAATCAGAAACCGCTGAGGATCCCTATAGGAGCTCCGGTTTGAAGCTGGGCGACCCTGGCTAAACCTTATTCCCCTCCGTGGTAAACGAGACAGTGGCGGGTCCTAAGCTGCCTGAAGTACACTGCTCGCGCCCACCTTCTCTTTGCTGCCGGAAGGCCTCCCACAAGAAGTCTGAGTTTACTCGTGACAGCAGAAGTCTGAGTTTACGCGTGTGAGGCCTGCTGCTCTCAGTTCCTTGCTGGGAGCTTCAGCAGGAGCGCTCGGGAGCTCGCCGGCACAAGAACTGTGAGTGCCCTCGCCCCACCCCGGCCTCAAGCAAAAGTCCAGATTTCCCCCGTCAGAGTGCCATAGGAGCGAAGAAGCATGCGTTAAAGGAGGGCTTCAACAGTGCTAGGGCTTTATTTCACGAGACACCGTGCACTCACGTTCGTTGTAACAACTGTCAAAGGGCACTGGATGCCTTCCAACTCCTCTCTTGCGTTTGAGCCACAGGAAGTAAATGCATTCGTTTGATTAAGCTCCGTGAACGTGCAACGACGATGGCGAAGCGCTGCCCTGTTCGCTCGAAAGCTCTCGTTTGTACGGCCTTCACACGGCCTCAAGGTACGCCGTTCTAAACAACCTTACACTCCACGCTGGTGTGCCCCCAATTGGGAATGTGGGCTCTTCTGTGAGACACCAATGTGCGTCCCAAAGGAAACCGGGGGGGGGGGGGCTCCCCCAGGACGCCTGCTTACGGCAGTCGGTTGCCAGATGTTTACTTCCAGCCGGAGAAAGAGAAAAAGGACAGCTTTCCCGGGGACAATTCTGGACCCTTGGGAACATCCAGAATCACCAAAGCCTAAACTTGGCACGGCCTGGGGAACGCTCTTCCGCACGTCCAGCAATCCCCACGTCAAAACCTTTCTCGGCAGAGGCAGGCACTCTCTCCCTTGTACTAGATAGCTCGGCAGAACCTTCCGAGAAACATGCTGCGTCATTCAGCTTGAAAGTGGGACGCGGATGGGAGAGTACGCTTTCTCCCCGTTTGGAGGCGCCGTGCGCTTGGCTTCAAAGCTGCCCGAACAGCACTAGCGGCCCGACGTCTCTGCACGGCAGGATTGTCGTTGTGGGCCGAGGCTGCGTGTTCTCTCAAAGCGGAAAACCGTGCTGGCAATACCTTGCTAGAAACTCCTCCCACGGCACTACATGTTCAGCTCCGGCCAAACGAAAGGTGACCTCAGGCCTCAAGGTAAGTTCCAGCGTTTCACGTCGGGGGAGTTGGGTGTGCAGTGGTTTCCATGAGGCCAGACTCCACCACGGAGTGCCTTAACTCTGCGACGCTCCTGGGGGCACACAGGATAGGAGCTCGTTCGCCAATTTCGCAGGATGACTTCTCTCCGTGCCGGAACGGCGGCTCCTGGCTTCTAGAGGAACCTTAGCCTAAACAGGCCCCTGGAGGAAGCTCTTCACATTCAGAGCAAGGGCAACGTACTGCTCTCTGGCTTGCCTGGCTTGAGTGCCCCAGTCGTCAAAGAGCCTCGCGAAAGCAGTGCTGCGCAGACTCCCTTTGCCAGTCGAACGGCCTCCTTGACTGAAAGAGAACTGCAGTGCCAAAAGGCACCGTGCTGACGACTGGCTCCAGGAAGAGACTCGGGACAGCACTCTCATAGAAGCGAAAGCTAGGCTGTGCGCCCAGCCTGAGGAGCAGTACGTACGTTTGCCACACTTCTTTACAGAGCTAGGCGTGAGCCAGAGAGCCTCGGTCACTGAGGCCTACCTAAGGGACTGCCACACTTACCCAGTAGCTCCCACGCAGAGGTCCCTGTGCCCAAACGGGCCTCCACGGAAGGGCCCTGTTCCTCCCGTTGTGTTTCCTTGAGGTAATCAGAAACCGCTGAGGATCCCTATAGGAGCTCCGGTTTGAAGCTGGGCGACCCTGGCTAAACCTTATTCCCCTCCGTGGTAAACGAGACAGTGGCGGGTCCTAAGCTGCCTGAAGTACACTGCTCGCGCCCACCTTCTCTTTGCTGCCGGAAGGCCTCCCACAAGAAGTCTGAGTTTACTCGTGACAGCAGAAGTCTGAGTTTACGCGTGTGAGGCCTGCTGCTCTCAGTTCCTTGCTGGGAGCTTCAGCAGGAGCGCTCGGGAGCTCGCCGGCACAAGAACTGTGAGTGCCCTCGCCCCACCCCGGCCTCAAGCAAAAGTCCAGATTTCCCCCGTCAGAGTGCCATAGGAGCGAAGAAGCATGCGTTAAAGGAGGGCTTCAACAGTGCTAGGGCTTTATTTCACGAGACACCGTGCACTCACGTTCGTTGTAACAACTGTCAAAGGGCACTGGATGCCTTCCAACTCCTCTCTTGCGTTTGAGCCACAGGAAGTAAATGCATTCGTTTGATTAAGCTCCGTGAACGTGCAACGACGATGGCGAAGCGCTGCCCTGTTCGCTCGAAAGCTCTCGTTTGTACGGCCTTCACACGGCCTCAAGGTACGCCGTTCTAAACAACCTTACACTCCACGCTGGTGTGCCCCCAATTGGGAATGTGGGCTCTTCTGTGAGACACCAATGTGCGTCCCAAAGGAAACCGGGGGGGGGGGGGGGCTCCCCCAGGACGCCTGCTTACGGCAGTCGGTTGCCAGATGTTTACTTCCAGCCGGAGAAAGAGAAAAAGGACAGCTTTCCCGGGGACAATTCTGGACCCTTGGGAACATCCAGAATCACCAAAGCCTAAACTTGGCACGGCCTGGGGAACGCTCTTCCGCACGTCCAGCAATCCCCACGTCAAAACCTTTCTCGGCAGAGGCAGGCACTCTCTCCCTTGTACTAGATAGCTCGGCAGAACCTTGCGAGAAACATGCTGCGTCATTCAGCTTGAAAGTGGGACGCGGATGGGAGAGTACGCTTTCTCCCCGTTTGGAGGCGCCGTGCGCTTGGCTTCAAAGCTGCCCGAACAGCACTAGCGGCCCGACGTCTCTGCACGGCAGGATTGTCGTTGTGGGCCGAGGCTGCGTGTTCTCTCAAAGCGGAAAACCGTGCTGGCAATACCTTGCTAGAAACTCCTCCCACGGCACTACATGTTCAGCTCCGGCCAAACGAAAGGTGACCTCAGGCCTCAAGGTAAGTTCCAGCGTTTCACGTCGGGGGAGTTGGGTGTGCAGTGGTTTCCATGAGGCCAGACTCCACCACGGAGTGCCTTAACTCTGCGACGCTCCTGGGGGCACACAGGATAGGAGCTCGTTCGCCAATTTCGCAGGATGACTTCTCTCCGTGCCGGAACGGCGGCTCCTGGCTTCTAGAGGAACCTTAGCCTAAACAGGCCCCTGGAGGAAGCTCTTCACATTCAGAGCAAGGGCAACGTACTGCTCTCTGGCTTGCCTGGCTTGAGTGCCCCAGTCGTCAAAGAGCCTCGCGAAAGCAGTGCTGCGCAGACTCCCTTTGCCAGTCGAACGGCCTCCTTGACTGAAAGAGAACTGCAGTGCCAAAAGGCACCGTGCTGACGACTGGCTCCAGGAAGAGACTCGGGACAGCACTCTCATAGAAGCGAAAGCTAGGCTGTGCGCCCAGCCTGAGGAGCAGTACGTACGTTTGCCACACTTCTTTACAGAGCTAGGCGTGAGCCAGAGAGCCTCGGTCACTGAGGCCTACCTAAGGGACTGCCACACTTACCCAGTAGCTCCCACGCAGAGGTCCCTGTGCCCAAACGGGCCTCCACGGAAGGGCCCTGTTCCTCCCGTTGTGTTTCCTTGAGGTAATCAGAAACCGCTGAGGATCCCTATAGGAGCTCCGGTTTGAAGCTGGGCGACCCTGGCTAAACCTTATTCCCCTCCGTGGTAAACGAGACAGTGGCGGGTCCTAAGCTGCCTGAAGTACACTGCTCGCGCCCACCTTCTCTTTGCTGCCGGAAGGCCTCCCACAAGAAGTCTGAGTTTACTCGTGACAGCAGAAGTCTGAGTTTACGCGTGTGAGGCCTGCTGCTCTCAGTTCCTTGCTGGGAGCTTCAGCAGGAGCGCTCGGGAGCTCGCCGGCACAAGAACTGTGAGTGCCCTCGCCCCACCCCGGCCTCAAGCAAAAGTCCAGATTTCCCCCGTCAGAGTGCCATAGGAGCGAAGAAGCATGCGTTAAAGGAGGGCTTCAACAGTGCTAGGGCTTTATTTCACGAGACACCGTGCACTCACGTTCGTTGTAACAACTGTCAAAGGGCACTGGATGCCTTCCAACTCCTCTCTTGCGTTTGAGCCACAGGAAGTAAATGCATTCGTTTGATTAAGCTCCGTGAACGTGCAACGACGATGGCGAAGCGCTGCCCTGTTCGCTCGAAAGCTCTCGTTTGTACGGCCTTCACACGGCCTCAAGGTACGCCGTTCTAAACAACCTTACACTCCACGCTGGTGTGCCCCCAATTGGGAATGTGGGCTCTTCTGTGAGACACCAATGTGCGTCCCAAAGGAAACCGGGGGGGGGGGGCTCCCCCAGGACGCCTGCTTACGGCAGTCGGTTGCCAGATGTTTACTTCCAGCCGGAGAAAGAGAAAAAGGACAGCTTTCCCGGGGACAATTCTGGACCCTTGGGAACATCCAGAATCACCAAAGCCTAAACTTGGCACGGCCTGGGGAACGCTCTTCCGCACGTCCAGCAATCCCCACGTCAAAACCTTTCTCGGCAGAGGCAGGCACTCTCTCCCTTGTACTAGATAGCTCGGCAGAACCTTGCGAGAAACATGCTGCGTCATTCAGCTTGAAAGTGGGACGCGGATGGGAGAGTACGCTTTCTCCCCGTTTGGAGGCGCCGTGCGCTTGGCTTCAAAGCTGCCCGAACAGCACTAGCGGCCCGACGTCTCTGCACGGCAGGATTGTCGTTGTGGGCCGAGGCTGCGTGTTCTCTCAAAGCGGAAAACCGTGCTGGCAATACCTTGCTAGAAACTCCTCCCACGGCACTACATGTTCAGCTCCGGCCAAACGAAAGGTGACCTCAGGCCTCAAGGTAAGTTCCAGCGTTTCACGTCGGGGGAGTTGGGTGTGCAGTGGTTTCCATGAGGCCAGACTCCACCACGGAGTGCCTTAACTCTGCGACGCTCCTGGGGGCACACAGGATAGGAGCTCGTTCGCCAATTTCGCAGGATGACTTCTCTCCGTGCCGGAACGGCGGCTCCTGGCTTCTAGAGGAACCTTAGCCTAAACAGGCCCCTGGAGGAAGCTCTTCACATTCAGAGCAAGGGCAACGTACTGCTCTCTGGCTTGCCTGGCTTGAGTGCCCCAGTCGTCAAAGAGCCTCGCGAAAGCAGTGCTGCGCAGACTCCCTTTGCCAGTCGAACGGCCTCCTTGACTGAAAGAGAACTGCAGTGCCAAAAGGCACCGTGCTGACGACTGGCTCCAGGAAGAGACTCGGGACAGCACTCTCATAGAAGCGAAAGCTAGGCTGTGCGCCCAGCCTGAGGAGCAGTACGTACGTTTGCCACACTTCTTTACAGCGCTAGGCGTGAGCCAGAGAGCCTCGGTCACTGAGGCCTACCTAAGGGACTGCCACACTTACCCAGTAGCTCCCACGCAGAGGTCCCTGTGCCCAAACGGGCCTCCACGGAAGGGCCCTGTTCCTCCCGTTGTGTTTCCTTGAGGTAATCAGAAACCGCTGAGGATCCCTATAGGAGCTCCGGTTTGAAGCTGGGCGACCCTGGCTAAACCTTATTCCCCTCCGTGGTAAACGAGACAGTGGCGGGTCCTAAGCTGCCTGAAGTACACTGCTCGCGCCCACCTTCTCTTTGCTGCCGGAAGGCCTCCCACAAGAAGTCTGAGTTTACTCGTGACAGCAGAAGTCTGAGTTTACGCGTGTGAGGCCTGCTGCTCTCAGTTCCTTGCTGGGAGCTTCAGCAGGAGCGCTCGGGAGCTCGCCGGCACAAGAACTGTGAGTGCCCTCGCCCCACCCCGGCCTCAAGCAAAAGTCCAGATTTCCCCCGTCAGAGTGCCATAGGAGCGAAGAAGCATGCGTTAAAGGAGGGCTTCAACAGTGCTAGGGCTTTATTTCACGAGACACCGTGCACTCACGTTCGTTGTAACAACTGTCAAAGGGCACTGGATGCCTTCCAACTCCTCTCTTGCGTTTGAGCCACAGGAAGTAAATGCATTCGTTTGATTAAGCTCCGTGAACGTGCAACGACGATGGCGAAGCGCTGCCCTGTTCGCTCGAAAGCTCTCGTTTGTACGGCCTTCACACGGCCTCAAGGTACGCCGTTCTAAACAACCTTACACTCCACGCTGGTGTGCCCCCAATTGGGAATGTGGGCTCTTCTGTGAGACACCAATGTGCGTCCCAAAGGAAACCGGGGGGGGGGGGGCTCCCCCAGGACGCCTGCTTACGGCAGTCGGTTGCCAGATGTTTACTTCCAGCCGGAGAAAGAGAAAAAGGACAGCTTTCCCGGGGACAATTCTGGACCCTTGGGAACATCCAGAATCACCAAAGCCTAAACTTGGCACGGCCTGGGGAACGCTCTTCCGCACGTCCAGCAATCCCCACGTCAAAACCTTTCTCGGCAGAGGCAGGCACTCTCTCCCTTGTACTAGATAGCTCGGCAGAACCTTGCGAGAAACATGCTGCGTCATTCAGCTTGAAAGTGGGACGCGGATGGGAGAGTACGCTTTCTCCCCGTTTGGAGGCGCCGTGCGCTTGGCTTCAAAGCTGCCCGAACAGCACTAGCGGCCCGACGTCTCTGCACGGCAGGATTGTCGTTGTGGGCCGAGGCTGCGTGTTCTCTCAAAGCGGAAAACCGTGCTGGCAATACCTTGCTAGAAACTCCTCCCACGGCACTACATGTTCAGCTCCGGCCAAACGAAAGGTGACCTCAGGCCTCAAGGTAAGTTCCAGCGTTTCACGTCGGGGGAGTTGGGTGTGCAGTGGTTTCCATGAGGCCAGACTCCACCACGGAGTGCCTTAACTCTGCGACGCTCCTGGGGGCACACAGGATAGGAGCTCGTTCGCCAATTTCGCAGGGTGACTTCTCTCCGTGCCGGAACGGCGGCTCCTGGCTTCTAGAGGAACCTTAGCCTAAACAGGCCCCTGGAGGAAGCTCTTCACATTCAGAGCAAGGGCAACGTACTGCTCTCTGGCTTGCCTGGCTTGAGTGCCCCAGTCGTCAAAGAGCCTCGCGAAAGCAGTGCTGCGCAGACTCCCTTTGCCAGTCGAACGGCCTCCTTGACTGAAAGAGAACTGCAGTGCCAAAAGGCACCGTGCTGACGACTGGCTCCAGGAAGAGACTCGGGACAGCACTCTCATAGAAGCGAAAGCTAGGCTGTGCGCCCAGCCTGAGGAGCAGTACGTACGTTTGCCACACTTCTTTACAGAGCTAGGCGTGAGCCAGAGAGCCTCGGTCACTGAGGCCTACCTAAGGGACTGCCACACTTACCCAGTAGCTCCCACGCAGAGGTCCCTGTGCCCAAACGGGCCTCCACGGAAGGGCCCTGTTCCTCCCGTTGTGTTTCCTTGAGGTAATCAGAAACCGCTGAGGATCCCTATAGGAGCTCCGGTTTGAAGCTGGGCGACCCTGGCTAAACCTTATTCCCCTCCGTGGTAAACGAGACAGTGGCGGGTCCTAAGCTGCCTGAAGTACACTGCTCGCGCCCACCTTCTCTTTGCTGCCGGAAGGCCTCCCACAAGAAGTCTGAGTTTACTCGTGACAGCAGAAGTCTGAGTTTACGCGTGTGAGGCCTGCTGCTCTCAGTTCCTTGCTGGGAGCTTCAGCAGGAGCGCTCGGGAGCTCGCCGGCACAAGAACTGTGAGTGCCCTCGCCCCACCCCGGCCTCAAGCAAAAGTCCAGATTTCCCCCGTCAGAGTGCCATAGGAGCGAAGAAGCATGCGTTAAAGGAGGGCTTCAACAGTGCTAGGGCTTTATTTCACGAGACACCGTGCACTCACGTTCGTTGTAACAACTGTCAAAGGGCACTGGATGCCTTCCAACTCCTCTCTTGCGTTTGAGCCACAGGAAGTAAATGCATTCGTTTGATTAAGCTCCGTGAACGTGCAACGACGATGGCGAAGCGCTGCCCTGTTCGCTCGAAAGCTCTCGTTTGTACGGCCTTCACACGGCCTCAAGGTACGCCGTTCTAAACAACCTTACACTCCACGCTGGTGTGCCCCCAATTGGGAATGTGGGCTCTTCTGTGAGACACCAATGTGCGTCCCAAAGGAAACCGGGGGGGGGGGGGCTCCCCCAGGACGCCTGCTTACGGCAGTCGGTTGCCAGATGTTTACTTCCAGCCGGAGAAAGAGAAAAAGGACAGCTTTCCCGGGGACAATTCTGGACCCTTGGGAACATCCAGAATCACCAAAGCCTAAACTTGGCACGGCCTGGGGAACGCTCTTCCGCACGTCCAGCAATCCCCACGTCAAAACCTTTCTCGGCAGAGGCAGGCACTCTCTCCCTTGTACTAGATAGCTCGGCAGAACCTTCCGAGAAACATGCTGCGTCATTCAGCTTGAAAGTGGGACGCGGATGGGAGAGTACGCTTTCTCCCCGTTTGGAGGCGCCGTGCGCTTGGCTTCAAAGCTGCCCGAACAGCACTAGCGGCCCGACGTCTCTGCACGGCAGGATTGTCGTTGTGGGCCGAGGCTGCGTGTTCTCTCAAAGCGGAAAACCGTGCTGGCAATACCTTGCTAGAAACTCCTCCCACGGCACTACATGTTCAGCTCCGGCCAAACGAAAGGTGACCTCAGGCCTCAAGGTAAGTTCCAGCGTTTCACGTCGGGGGAGTTGGGTGTGCAGTGGTTTCCATGAGGCCAGACTCCACCACGGAGTGCCTTAACTCTGCGACGCTCCTGGGGGCACACAGGATAGGAGCTCGTTCGCCAATTTCGCAGGGTGACTTCTCTCCGTGCCGGAACGGCGGCTCCTGGCTTCTAGAGGAACCTTAGCCTACACAGGCCCCTGGAGGAAGCTCTTC